>NW_027145202.1:0-26342 GCF_026170545.1 Melanerpes formicivorus | reverse complement strand
GCTGCTCAACCTGCTGTAAAAATGCTTGATTTCGAGAGTGAGCGAAACTAATGAAAACATTGTTGGGGTAAAACCTAAAGGGAAAGACCTAGCACCAAATCCAATTTGCCATCTGATCTAACTTCTGGAGGCAGTCAAAATGATCCTTAGAATTCTTCCCTACCTTATTCCTGTGCTGAGATACAGGCTGCTCCAACCTGCTGTAAAATGCTTGATTTCGAGAGTGAGCGAAACTAATGAAAACATTGTTGGGGTAAAACCTAAAGGGAAAGACCTAGCACCAAATCCAATTTGCCATCTGATCTAACTTCTGGAGGCAGTCAAAATGATCCTTAGAATTCTTCCCTACCTTATTCCTGTGCTGAGATACAGGCTGCTCCAACCTGCTGTAAAATGCTTGATTTCAAGAGTGAGCGAAACTAATGAAAACATTGTTGGGGTAAAACCTAAAGGGAAAGACCTAGCACCAAATCCAATTTGCCATCTGATCTAACTTCTGGAGGCAGTCAAAATGAGTATTTGAATTCTTCCCTACCTTATTCCTGTGCTGAGATACAGGCTGCTCCAACCTGCTGTAAAATGCTTGATTTCGAGAGTGAGCGAAACTAATGAAAACATTGTTGGGGTAAAACCTAAAGGGAAAGACCTAGCACCAAATCCAATTTGCCATCTGATCTAACTTCTGGAGGCAGTCAAAATGATCCTTAGAATTCTTCCCTACCTTATTCCTGTGCTGAGATACAGGCTGCTCCAACCTGCTGTAAAATGCTTGATTTCGAGAGTGAGCGAAACTAATGAAAACATTGTTGGGGTAAAACCTAAAGGGAAAGACCTAGCACCAAATCCAATTTTCCATCTGATCTAACTTCTGGAGGCAGTCAAAATGATCCTTAGAATTCTTCCCTACCTTATTCCTGTGCTGAGATACAGGCTGCTCCAACCTGCTGTAAAATGCTTGATTTCGAGAGTGAGCGAAACTAATGAAAACATTGTTGGGGTAAAACCTAAAGGGAAAGACCTAGCACCAAATCCAATTTGCCATCTGATCTAACTTCTGGAGGCAGTCAAAATGAGCCTTAGAATTCTTCCCTACCTTATTCCTGTGCTGAGATACAGGCTGCTCCAACCTGCTGTAAAATGCTTGATTTCGAGAGTGAGCGAAACTAATGAAAACATTGTTGGGGTAAAACCTAAAGGGAAAGACCTAGCACCAAATCCAATTTGCCATCTGATCTAACTTCTGGAGGCAGTCAAAATGAGCCTTAGAATTCTTCCCTACCTTATTCCTGTGCTGAGATACAGGCTGCTCCAACCTGCTGTAAAATGCTTGATTTCGAGAGTGAGCGAAACTAATGAAAACATTGTTGGGGTAAAACCTAAAGGGAAAGACCTAGCACCAAATCCAATTTGCCATCTGATCTAACTTCTGGAGGCAGTCAAAATGATCCTTAGAATTCTTCCCTACCTTATTCCTGTGCTGAGATACAGGCTGCTCCAACCTGCTGTAAAATGCTTGATTTCGAGAGTGAGCGAAACTAATGAAAACATTGTTGGGGTAAAACCTAAAAGGAAAGACCTAGCACCAAATCCAATTTGCCATCTGATCTAACTTCTGGAGGCAGTCAAAATGAGTATTTGAATTCTTCCCTACCTTATTCCTGTGCTGAGATACAGGCTGCTCCAACCTGCTGTAAAATGCTTGATTTCGAGAGTGAGCGAAACTAATGAAAACATTGTTGGGGTAAAACCTAAAGGGAAAGACCTAGCACCAAATCCAATTTGCCATCTGATCTAACTTCTGGAGGCAGTCAAAATGAGTATTTGAATTCTTCCCTACCTTATTCCTGTGCTGAGATACAGGCTGCTCCAACCTGCTGTAAAATGCTTGATTTCGAGAGTGAGCGAAACTAATGAAAACATTGTTGGGGTAAAACCTAAAGGGAAAGACCTAGCACCAAATCCAATTTGCCATCTGATCTAACTTCTGGAGGCAGTCAAAATGAGTATTTGAATTCTTCCCTACCTTATTCCTGTGCTGAGATACAGGCTGCTCCAACCTGCTGTAAAATGCTTGATTTCGAGAGTGAGCGAAACTAATGAAAACATTGTTGGGGTAAAACCTAAAGGGAAAGACCTAGCACCAAATCCAATTTGCCATCTGATCTAACTTCTGGAGGCAGTCAAAATGATCCTTAGAATTCTTCCCTACCTTATTCCTGTGCTGAGATACAGGCTGCTCCAACCTGCTGTAAAATGCTTGATTTCGAGAGTGAGCGAAACTAATGAAAACATTGTTGGGGTAAAACCTAAAGGGAAAGACCTAGCACCAAATCCAATTTGCCATCTGATCTAACTTCTGGAGGCAGTCAAAATGAGCCTTAGAATTCTTCCCTACCTTATTCCTGTGCTGAGATACAGGCTGCTCCAACCTGCTGTAAAATGCTTGATTTCGAGAGTGAGCGAAACTAATGAAAACATTGTTGGGGTAAAACCTAAAGGGAAAGACCTAGCACCAAATCCAATTTGCCATCTGATCTAACTTCTGGAGGCAGTCAAAATGATCCTTAGAATTCTTCCCTACCTTATTCCTGTGCTGAGATACAGGCTGCTCCAACCTGCTGTAAAATGCTTGATTTCGAGAGTGAGCGAAACTAATGAAAACATTGTTGGGGTAAAACCTAAAGGGAAAGACCTAGCACCAAATCCAATTTGCCATCTGATCTAACTTCTGGAGGCAGTCAAAATGATCCTTAGAATTCTTCCCTACCTTATTCCTGTGCTGAGATACAGGCTGCTCCAACCTGCTGTAAAATGCTTGATTTCGAGAGTGAGCGAAACTAATGAAAACATTGTTGGGGTAAAACCTAAAGGGAAAGACCTAGCACCAAATCCAATTTGCCATCTGATCTAACTTCTGGAGGCAGTCAAAATGATCCTTAGAATTCTTCCCTACCTTATTCCTGTGCTGAGATACAGGCTGCTCCAACCTGCTGTAAAATGCTTGATTTCGAGAGTGAGCGAAACTAATGAAAACATTGTTGGGGTAAAACCTAAAGGGAAAGACCTAGCACCAAATCCAATTTGCCATCTGATCTAACTTCTGGAGGCAGTCAAAATGATCCTTAGAATTCTTCCCTACCTTATTCCTGTGCTGAGATACAGGCTGCTCCAACCTGCTGTAAAATGCTTGATTTCGAGAGTGAGCGAAACTAATGAAAACATTGTTGGGGTAAAACCTAAAGGGAAAGACCTAGCACCAAATCCAATTTGCCATCTGATCTAACTTCTGGAGGCAGTCAAAATGATCCTTAGAATTCTTCCCTACCTTATTCCTGTGCTGAGATACAGGCTGCTCCAACCTGCTGTAAAATGCTTGATTTCGAGAGTGAGCGAAACTAATGAAAACATTGTTGGGGTAAAACCTAAAGGGAAAGACCTAGCACCAAATCCAATTTGCCATCTGATCTAACTTCTGGAGGCAGTCAAAATGATCCTTAGAATTCTTCCCTACCTTATTCCTGTGCTGAGATACAGGCTGCTCCAACCTGCTGTAAAATGCTTGATTTCGAGAGTGAGCGAAACTAATGAAAACATTGTTGGGGTAAAACCTAAAGGGAAAGACCTAGCACCAAATCCAATTTGCCATCTGATCTAACTTCTGGAGGCAGTCAAAATGATCCTTAGAATTCTTCCCTACCTTATTCCTGTGCTGAGATACAGGCTGCTCCAACCTGCTGTAAAATGCTTGATTTCGAGAGTGAGCGAAACTAATGAAAACATTGTTGGGGTAAAACCTAAAGGGAAAGACCTAGCACCAAATCCAATTTGCCATCTGATCTAACTTCTGGAGGCAGTCAAAATGATCCTTAGAATTCTTCCCTACCTTATTCCTGTGCTGAGATACAGGCTGCTCCAACCTGCTGTAAAATGCTTGATTTCGAGAGTGAGCGAAACTAATGAAAACATTGTTGGGGTAAAACCTAAAGGGAAAGACCTAGCACCAAATCCAATTTTCCATCTGATCTAACTTCTGGAGGCAGTCAAAATGATCCTTAGAATTCTTCCCTACCTTATTCCTGTGCTGAGATACAGGCTGCTCCAACCTGCTGTAAAATGCTTGATTTCGAGAGTGAGCGAAACTAATGAAAACATTGTTGGGGTAAAACCTAAAGGGAAAGACCTAGCACCAAATCCAATTTGCCATCTGATCTAACTTCTGGAGGCAGTCAAAATGATCCTTAGAATTCTTCCCTACCTTATTCCTGTGCTGAGATACAGGCTGCTCCAACCTGCTGTAAAATGCTTGATTTCGAGAGTGAGCGAAACTAATGAAAACATTGTTGGGGTAAAACCTAAAGGGAAAGACCTAGCACCAAATCCAATTTGCCATCTGATCTAACTTCTGGAGGCAGTCAAAATGATCCTTAGAATTCTTCCCTACCTTATTCCTGTGCTGAGATACAGGCTGCTCCAACCTGCTGTAAAATGCTTGATTTCGAGAGTGAGCGAAACTAATGAAAACATTGTTGGGGTAAAACCTAAAGGGAAAGACCTAGCACCAAATCCAATTTGCCATCTGATCTAACTTCTGGAGGCAGTCAAAATGAGTATTTGAATTCTTCCCTACCTTATTCCTGTGCTGAGATACAGGCTGCTCCAACCTGCTGTAAAATGCTTGATTTCGAGAGTGAGCGAAACTAATGAAAACATTGTTGGGGTAAAACCTAAAGGGAAAGACCTAGCACCAAATCCAATTTGCCATCTGATCTAACTTCTGGAGGCAGTCAAAATGAGTATTTGAATCCTTCCCTACCTTATTCCTGTGCTGAGATACAGGCTGCTCCAACCTGCTGTAAAATGCTTGATTTCGAGAGTGAGCGAAACTAATGAAAACATTGTTGGGGTAAAACCTAAAGGGAAAGACCTAGCACCAAATCCAATTTGCCATCTGATCTAACTTCTGGAGGCAGTCAAAATGATCCTTAGAATTCTTCCCTACCTTATTCCTGTGCTGAGACACAGGCTGCTCCAACCTGCTGTAAAATGCTTGATTTCGAGAGTGAGCGAAACTAATGAAAACATTGTTGGGGTAAAACCTAAAGGGAAAGACCTAGCACCAAATCCAATTTGCCATCTGATTTAACTTCTGGAGGCAGTCAAAATGATCCTTAGAATTCTTCCCTACCTTATTCCTGTGCTGAGATACAGGCTGCTCCAACCTGCTGTAAAATGCTTGATTTCGAGAGTGAGCGAAACTAATGAAAACATTGTTGGGGTAAAACCTAAAGGGAAAGACCTAGCACCAAATCCAATTTGCCATCTGATCTAACTTCTGGAGGCAGTCAAAATGATCCTTAGAATTCTTCCCTACCTTATTCCTGTGCTGAGATACAGGCTGCTCCAACCTGCTGTAAAATGCTTGATTTCGAGAGTGAGCGAAACTAATGAAAACATTGTTGGGGTAAAACCTAAAGGGAAAGACCTAGCACCAAATCCAATTTGCCATCTGATCTAACTTCTGGAGGCAGTCAAAATGATCCTTAGAATTCTTCCCTACCTTATTCCTGTGCTGAGATACAGGCTGCTCCAACCTGCTGTAAAATGCTTGATTTCGAGAGTGAGCGAAACTAATGAAAACATTGTTGGGGTAAAACCTAAAGGGAAAGACCTAGCACCAAATCCAATTTGCCATCTGATCTAACTTCTGGAGGCAGTCAAAATGAGTATTTGAATTCTTCCCTACCTTATTCCTGTGCTGAGATACAGGCTGCTCCAACCTGCTGTAAAATGCTTGATTTCGAGAGTGAGCGAAACTAATGAAAACATTGTTGGGGTAAAACCTAAAGGGAAAGACCTAGCACCAAATCCAATTTGCCATCTGATCTAACTTCTGGAGGCAGTCAAAATGAGCATTTGAATTCTTCCCTACCTTATTCCTGTGCTGAGATACAGGCTGCTCCAACCTGCTGTAAAATGCTTGATTTCGAGAGTGAGCGAAACTAATGAAAACATTGTTGGGGTAAAACCTAAAGGGAAAGACCTAGCACCAAATCCAATTTGCCATCTGATCTAACTTCTGGAGGCAGTCAAAATGATCCTTAGAATTCTTCCCTACCTTATTCCTGTGCTGAGATACAGGCTGCTCCAACCTGCTGTAAAATGCTTGATTTCGAGAGTGAGCGAAACTAATGAAAACATTGTTGGGGTAAAACCTAAAGGGAAAGACCTAGCACCAAATCCAATTTGCCATCTGATCTAACTTCTGGAGGCAGTCAAAATGATCCTTAGAATTCTTCCCTACCTTATTCCTGTGCTGAGATACAGGCTGCTCCAACCTGCTGTAAAATGCTTGATTTCGAGAGTGAGCGAAACTAATGAAAACATTGTTGGGGTAAAACCTAAAGGGAAAGACCTAGCACCAAATCCAATTTGCCATCTGATCTAACTTCTGGAGGCAGTCAAAATGATCCTTAGAATTCTTCCCTACCTTATTCCTGTGCTGAGATACAGGCTGCTCCAACCTGCTGTAAAATGCTTGATTTCGAGAGTGAGCGAAACTAATTAAAACATTGTTGGGGTAAAACCTAAAGGGAAAGACCTAGCACCAAATCCAATTTGCCATCTGATCTAACTTCTGGAGGCAGTCAAAATGAGTATTTGAATTCTTCCCTACCTTATTCCTGTGCTGAGATACAGGCTGCTCCAACCTGCTGTAAAATGCTTGATTTCGAGAGTGAGCGAAACTAATGAAAACATTGTTGGGGTAAAACCTAAAGGGAAAGACCTAGCACCAAATCCAATTTGCCATCTGATCTAACTTCTGGAGGCAGTCAAAATGAGTATTTGAATCCTTCCCTACCTTATTCCTGTGCTGAGATACAGGCTGCTCCAACCTGCTGTAAAATGCTTGATTTCGAGAGTGAGCGAAACTAATGAAAACATTGTTGGGGTAAAACCTAAAGGGAAAGACCTAGCACCAAATCCAATTTGCCATCTGATCTAACTTCTGGAGGCAGTCAAAATGATCCTTAGAATTCTTCCCTACCTTATTCCTGTGCTGAGACACAGGCTGCTCCAACCTGCTGTAAAATGCTTGATTTCGAGAGTGAGCGAAACTAATGAAAACATTGTTGGGGTAAAACCTAAAGGGAAAGACCTAGCACCAAATCCAATTTGCCATCTGATCTAACTTCTGGAGGCAGTCAAAATGATCCTTAGAATTCTTCCCTACCTTATTCCTGTGCTGAGATACAGGCTGCTCCAACCTGCTGTAAAATGCTTGATTTCGAGAGTGAGCGAAACTAATGAAAACATTGTTGGGGTAAAACCTAAAGGGAAAGACCTAGCACCAAATCCAATTTGCCATCTGATCTAACTTCTGGAGGCAGTCAAAATGATCCTTAGAATTCTTCCCTACCTTATTCCTGTGCTGAGATACAGGCTGCTCCAACCTGCTGTAAAATGCTTGATTTCGAGAGTGAGCGAAACTAATGAAAACATTGTTGGGGTAAAACCTAAAGGGAAAGACCTAGCACCAAATCCAATTTGCCATCTGATCTAACTTCTGGAGGCAGTCAAAATGAGCCTTAGAATTCTTCCCTACCTTATTCCTGTGCTGAGATACAGGCTGCTCCAACCTGCTGTAAAATGCTTGATTTTGAGAGTGAGCGAAACTAATGAAAACATTGTTGGGGTAAAACCTAAAGGGAAAGACCTAGCACCAAATCCAATTTGCCATCTGATCTAACTTCTGGAGGCAGTCAAAATGATCCTTAGAATTCTTCCCTACCTTATTCCTGTGCTGAGATACAGGCTGCTCCAACCTGCTGTAAAATGCTTGATTTCGAGAGTGAGCGAAACTAATGAAAACATTGTTGGGGTAAAACCTAAAGGGAAAGACCTAGCACCAAATCCAATTTGCCATCTGATCTAACTTCTGGAGGCAGTCAAAATGATCCTTAGAATTCTTCCCTACCTTATTCCTGTGCTGAGATACAGGCTGCTCCAACCTGCTGTAAAATGCTTGATTTCGAGAGTGAGCGAATCTAATGAAAATATTGTTGGGGTAAAACCTAAAGGGAAAGACCTAGCACCAAATCCAATTTGCCATCTGATCTAACTTCCGGAGGCAGTCAAAATGATCCTTAGAATTCTTCCCTACCTTATTCCTGTGCTGAGATACAGGCTGCTCCAACCTGCTGTAAAATGCTTGATTTCGAGAGTGAGCGAAACTAATGAAAACATTGTTGGGGTAAAACCTAAAGGGAAAGACCTAGCACCAAATCCAATTTGCCATCTGATCTAACTTCTGGAGGCAGTCAAAATGATCCTTAGAATTCTTCCCTACCTTATTCCTGTGCTGAGATACAGGCAGCTCCAACCTGCTGTAAAATGCTTGATTTCGAGAGTGAGCGAATCTAATGAAAATATTGTTGGGGTAAAACCTAAAGGGAAAGACCTAGCACCAAATCCAATTTGCCATCTGATCTAACTTCCGGAGGCAGTCAAAATGATCCTTAGAATTCTTCCCTACCTTATTCCTGTGCTGAGATACAGGCTGCTCCAACCTGCTGTAAAATGCTTGATTTCGAGAGTGAGCGAAACTAATGAAAACATTGTTGGGGTAAAACCTAAAGGGAAAGACCTAGCACCAAATCCAATTTGCCATCTGATCTAACTTCTGGAGGCAGTCAAAATGAGTATTTGAATTCTTCCCTACCTTATTCCTGTGCTGAGATACAGGCTGCTCCAACCTGCTGTAAAATGCTTGATTTCGAGAGTGAGCGAAACTAATGAAAACATTGTTGGGGTAAAACCTAAAGGGAAAGACCTAGCACCAAATCCAATTTGCCATCTGATCTAACTTCTGGAGGCAGTCAAAATGAGTATTTGAATTCTTCCCTACCTTATTCCTGTGCTGAGATACAGGCTGCTCCAACCTGCTGTAAAATGCTTGATTTCGAGAGTGAGCGAAACTAATGAAAACATTGTTGGGGTAAAACCTAAAGGGAAAGACCTAGCACCAAATCCAATTTGCCATCTGATCTAACTTCTGGAGGCAGTCAAAATGATCCTTAGAATTCTTCCCTACCTTATTCCTGTGCTGAGATACAGGCTGCTCCAACCTGCTGTAAAATGCTTGATTTCGAGAGTGAGCGAAACTAATTAAAACATTGTTGGGGTAAAACCTAAAGGGAAAGACCTAGCACCAAATCCAATTTGCCATCTGATCTAACTTCTGGAGGCAGTCAAAATGAGTATTTGAATTCTTCCCTACCTTATTCCTGTGCTGAGATACAGGCTGCTCCAACCTGCTGTAAAATGCTTGATTTCGAGAGTGAGCGAAACTAATGAAAACATTGTTGGGGTAAAACCTAAAGGGAAAGACCTAGCACCAAATCCAATTTGCCATCTGATCTAACTTCTGGAGGCAGTCAAAATGATCCTTAGAATTCTTCCCTACCTTATTCCTGTGCTGAGATACAGGCTGCTCCAACCTGCTGTAAAATGCTTGATTTCGAGAGTGAGCGAAACTAATGAAAACATTGTTGGGGTAAAACCTAAAGGGAAAGACCTAGCACCAAATCCAATTTGCCATCTGATCTAACTTCTGGAGGCAGTCAAAATGATCCTTAGAATTCTTCCCTACCTTATTCCTGTGCTGAGATACAGGCTGCTCCAACCTGCTGTAAAATGCTTGATTTCGAGAGTGAGCGAAACTAATGAAAACATTGTTGGGGTAAAACCTAAAGGGAAAGACCTAGCACCAAATCCAATTTGCCATCTGATCTAACTTCTGGAGGCAGTCAAAATGATCCTTAGAATTCTTCCCTACCTTATTCCTGTGCTGAGATACAGGCTGCTCCAACCTGCTGTAAAATGCTTGATTTCGAGAGTGAGCGAAACTAATGAAAACATTGTTGGGGTAAAACCTAAAGGGAAAGACCTAGCACCAAATCCAATTTGCCATCTGATCTAACTTCTGGAGGCAGTCAAAATGATCCTTAGAATTCTTCCCTACCTTATTCCTGTGCTGAGATACAGGCTGCTCCAACCTGCTGTAAAATGCTTGATTTCGAGAGTGAGCGAAACTAATGAAAACATTGTTGGGGTAAAACCTAAAGGGAAAGACCTAGCACCAAATCCAATTTGCCATCTGATCTAACTTCTGGAGGCAGTCAAAATGATCCTTAGAATTCTTCCCTACCTTATTCCTGTGCTGAGATACAGGCTGCTCCAACCTGCTGTAAAATGCTTGATTTCGAGAGTGAGCGAAACTAATGAAAACATTGTTGGGGTAAAACCTAAAGGGAAAGACCTAGCACCAAATCCAATTTGCCATCTGATCTAACTTCTGGAGGCAGTCAAAATGAGTATTTGAATTCTTCCCTACCTTATTCCTGTGCTGAGATACAGGCTGCTCCAACCTGCTGTAAAATGCTTGATTTCGAGAGTGAGCGAAACTAATGAAAACATTGTTGGGGTAAAACCTAAAGGGAAAGACCTAGCACCAAATCCAATTTGCCATCTGATCTAACTTCTGGAGGCAGTCAAAATGAGTATTTGAATCCTTCCCTACCTTATTCCTGTGCTGAGATACAGGCTGCTCCAACCTGCTGTAAAATGCTTGATTTCGAGAGTGAGCGAAACTAATGAAAACATTGTTGGGGTAAAACCTAAAGGGAAAGACCTAGCACCAAATCCAATTTGCCATCTGATCTAACTTCTGGAGGCAGTCAAAATGATCCTTAGAATTCTTCCCTACCTTATTCCTGTGCTGAGACACAGGCTGCTCCAACCTGCTGTAAAATGCTTGATTTCGAGAGTGAGCGAAACTAATGAAAACATTGTTGGGGTAAAACCTAAAGGGAAAGACCTAGCACCAAATCCAATTTGCCATCTGATCTAACTTCTGGAGGCAGTCAAAATGATCCTTAGAATTCTTCCCTACCTTATTCCTGTGCTGAGATACAGGCTGCTCCAACCTGCTGTAAAATGCTTGATTTCGAGAGTGAGCGAAACTAATGAAAACATTGTTGGGGTAAAACCTAAAGGGAAAGACCTAGCACCAAATCCAATTTGCCATCTGATCTAACTTCTGGAGGCAGTCAAAATGATCCTTAGAATTCTTCCCTACCTTATTCCTGTGCTGAGATACAGGCTGCTCCAACCTGCTGTAAAATGCTTGATTTCGAGAGTGAGCGAAACTAATGAAAACATTGTTGGGGTAAAACCTAAAGGGAAAGACCTAGCACCAAATCCAATTTGCCATCTGATCTAACTTCTGGAGGCAGTCAAAATGAGCCTTAGAATTCTTCCCTACCTTATTCCTGTGCTGAGATACAGGCTGCTCCAACCTGCTGTAAAATGCTTGATTTTGAGAGTGAGCGAAACTAATGAAAACATTGTTGGGGTAAAACCTAAAGGGAAAGACCTAGCACCAAATCCAATTTGCCATCTGATCTAACTTCTGGAGGCAGTCAAAATGATCCTTAGAATTCTTCCCTACCTTATTCCTGTGCTGAGATACAGGCTGCTCCAACCTGCTGTAAAATGCTTGATTTCGAGAGTGAGCGAAACTAATGAAAACATTGTTGGGGTAAAACCTAAAGGGAAAGACCTAGCACCAAATCCAATTTGCCATCTGATCTAACTTCTGGAGGCAGTCAAAATGATCCTTAGAATTCTTCCCTACCTTATTCCTGTGCTGAGATACAGGCTGCTCCAACCTGCTGTAAAATGCTTGATTTCGAGAGTGAGCGAATCTAATGAAAATATTGTTGGGGTAAAACCTAAAGGGAAAGACCTAGCACCAAATCCAATTTGCCATCTGATCTAACTTCCGGAGGCAGTCAAAATGATCCTTAGAATTCTTCCCTACCTTATTCCTGTGCTGAGATACAGGCTGCTCCAACCTGCTGTAAAATGCTTGATTTCGAGAGTGAGCGAAACTAATGAAAACATTGTTGGGGTAAAACCTAAAGGGAAAGACCTAGCACCAAATCCAATTTGCCATCTGATCTAACTTCTGGAGGCAGTCAAAATGATCCTTAGAATTCTTCCCTACCTTATTCCTGTGCTGAGATACAGGCAGCTCCAACCTGCTGTAAAATGCTTGATTTCGAGAGTGAGCGAATCTAATGAAAATATTGTTGGGGTAAAACCTAAAGGGAAAGACCTAGCACCAAATCCAATTTGCCATCTGATCTAACTTCCGGAGGCAGTCAAAATGATCCTTAGAATTCTTCCCTACCTTATTCCTGTGCTGAGATACAGGCTGCTCCAACCTGCTGTAAAATGCTTGATTTCGAGAGTGAGCGAAACTAATGAAAACATTGTTGGGGTAAAACCTAAAGGGAAAGACCTAGCACCAAATCCAATTTGCCATCTGATCTAACTTCTGGAGGCAGTCAAAATGAGTATTTGAATTCTTCCCTACCTTATTCCTGTGCTGAGATACAGGCTGCTCCAACCTGCTGTAAAATGCTTGATTTCGAGAGTGAGCGAAACTAATGAAAACATTGTTGGGGTAAAACCTAAAGGGAAAGACCTAGCACCAAATCCAATTTGCCATCTGATCTAACTTCTGGAGGCAGTCAAAATGAGTATTTGAATTCTTCCCTACCTTATTCCTGTGCTGAGATACAGGCTGCTCCAACCTGCTGTAAAATGCTTGATTTCGAGAGTGAGCGAAACTAATGAAAACATTGTTGGGGTAAAACCTAAAGGGAAAGACCTAGCACCAAATCCAATTTGCCATCTGATCTAACTTCTGGAGGCAGTCAAAATGATCCTTAGAATTCTTCCCTACCTTATTCCTGTGCTGAGATACAGGCTGCTCCAACCTGCTGTAAAATGCTTGATTTCGAGAGTGAGCGAAACTAATTAAAACATTGTTGGGGTAAAACCTAAAGGGAAAGACCTAGCACCAAATCCAATTTGCCATCTGATCTAACTTCTGGAGGCAGTCAAAATGAGTATTTGAATTCTTCCCTACCTTATTCCTGTGCTGAGATACAGGCTGCTCCAACCTGCTGTAAAATGCTTGATTTCGAGAGTGAGCGAAAC
The DNA here is from genome assembly GCF_026170545.1 of Melanerpes formicivorus. Classification (NCBI taxonomy): domain Eukaryota; kingdom Metazoa; phylum Chordata; class Aves; order Piciformes; family Picidae; genus Melanerpes; species Melanerpes formicivorus. The sequence goes on along the minus strand of NW_027145202.1, from coordinate 13,274 downwards.
TAATGAAAACATTGTTGGGGTAAAACCTAAAGGGAAAGACCTAGCACCAAATCCAATTTGCCATCTGATCTAACTTCTGGAGGCAGTCAAAATGATCCTTAGAATTCTTCCCTACCTTATTCCTGTGCTGAGATACAGGCTGCTCCAACCTGCTGTAAAATGCTTGATTTCGAGAGTGAGCGAAACTAATGAAAACATTGTTGGGGTAAAACCTAAAGGGAAAGACCTAGCACCAAATCCAATTTGCCATCTGATCTAACTTCTGGAGGCAGTCAAAATGATCCTTAGAATTCTTCCCTACCTTATTCCTGTGCTGAGATACAGGCTGCTCCAACCTGCTGTAAAATGCTTGATTTCGAGAGTGAGCGAAACTAATGAAAACATTGTTGGGGTAAAACCTAAAGGGAAAGACCTAGCACCAAATCCAATTTGCCATCTGATCTAACTTCTGGAGGCAGTCAAAATGATCCTTAGAATTCTTCCCTACCTTATTCCTGTGCTGAGATACAGGCTGCTCCAACCTGCTGTAAAATGCTTGATTTCGAGAGTGAGCGAAACTAATGAAAACATTGTTGGGGTAAAACCTAAAGGGAAAGACCTAGCACCAAATCCAATTTGCCATCTGATCTAACTTCTGGAGGCAGTCAAAATGATCCTTAGAATTCTTCCCTACCTTATTCCTGTGCTGAGATACAGGCTGCTCCAACCTGCTGTAAAATGCTTGATTTCGAGAGTGAGCGAAACTAATGAAAACATTGTTGGGGTAAAACCTAAAGGGAAAGACCTAGCACCAAATTCCATTGGCCATCTGATCTAACTTCTGGAGGCAGTCAAAATGATCCTTAGAATTCTTCCCTACCTTATTCCTGTGCTGAGATACAGGCTGCTCCAACCTGCTGTAAAATGCTTGATTTCGAGAGTGAGCGAAACTAATGAAAACATTGTTGGGGTAAAACCTAAAGGGAAAGACCTAGCACCAAATCCAATTTGCCATCTGATCTAACTTCTGGAGGCAGTCAAAATGATCCTTAGAATTCTTCCCTACCTTATTCCTGTGCTGAGATACAGGCTGCTCCAACCTGCTGTAAAATGCTTGATTTCGAGAGTGAGCGAAACTAATGAAAACATTGTTGGGGTAAAACCTAAAGGGAAAGACCTAGCACCAAATCCAATTTGCCATCTGATCTAACTTCTGGAGGCAGTCAAAATGATCCTTAGAATTCTTCCCTACCTTATTCCTGTGCTGAGATACAGGCTGCTCCAACCTGCTGTAAAATGCTTGATTTCGAGAGTGAGCGAAACTAATGAAAACATTGTTGGGGTAAAACCTAAAGGGAAAGACCTAGCACCAAATCCAATTTGCCATCTGATCTAACTTCTGGAGGCAGTCAAAATGATCCTTAGAATTCTTCCCTACCTTATTCCTGTGCTGAGATACAGGCTGCTCCAACCTGCTGTAAAATGCTTGATTTCGAGAGTGAGCGAAACTAATGAAAACATTGTTGGGGTAAAACCTAAAGGGAAAGACCTAGCACCAAATCCAATTTGCCATCTGATCTAACTTCTGGAGGCAGTCAAAATGATCCTTAGAATTCTTCCCTACCTTATTCCTGTGCTGAGATACAGGCTGCTCCAACCTGCTGTAAAATGCTTGATTTCGAGAGTGAGCGAAACTAATGAAAACATTGTTGGGGTAAAACCTAAAGGGAAAGACCTAGCACCAAATTCCATTGGCCATCTGATCTAACTTCTGGAGGCAGTCAAAATGATCCTTAGAATTCTTCCCTACCTTATTCCTGTGCTGAGATACAGGCTGCTCCAACCTGCTGTAAAATGCTTGATTTCGAGAGTGAGCGAAACTAATGAAAACATTGTTGGGGTAAAACCTAAAGGGAAAGACCTAGCACCAAATCCAATTTGCCATCTGATCTAACTTCTGGAGGCAGTCAAAATGAGTATTTGAATTCTTCCCTACCTTATTCCTGTGCTGAGATACAGGCTGCTCCAACCTGCTGTAAAATGCTTGATTTCGAGAGTGAGCGAAACTAATGAAAACATTGTTGGGGTAAAACCTAAAGGGAAAGACCTAGCACCAAATCCAATTTGCCATCTGATCTAACTTCTGGAGGCAGTCAAAATGATCCTTAGAATTCTTCCCTACCTTATTCCTGTGCTGAGATACAGGCTGCTCCAACCTGCTGTAAAATGCTTGATTTCGAGAGTGAGCGAAACTAATGAAAACATTGTTGGGGTAAAACCTAAAGGGAAAGACCTAGCACCAAATCCAATTTGCCATCTGATCTAACTTCTGGAGGCAGTCAAAATGATCCTTAGAATTCTTCCCTACCTTATTCCTGTGCTGAGATACAGGCTGCTCCAACCTGCTGTAAAATGCTTGATTTCGAGAGTGAGCGAAACTAATGAAAACATTGTTGGGGTAAAACCTAAAGGGAAAGACCTAGCACCAAATCCAATTTGCCATCTGATCTAACTTCTGGAGGCAGTCAAAATGATCCTTAGAATTCTTCCCTACCTTATTCCTGTGCTGAGATACAGGCTGCTCCAACCTGCTGTAAAATGCTTGATTTCGAGAGTGAGCGAAACTAATGAAAACATTGTTGGGGTAAAACCTAAAGGGAAAGACCTAGCACCAAATCCAATTTGCCATCTGATCTAACTTCTGGAGGCAGTCAAAATGATCCTTAGAATTCTTCCCTACCTTATTCCTGTGCTGAGATACAGGCTGCTCCAACCTGCTGTAAAATGCTTGATTTCGAGAGTGAGCGAAACTAATGAAAACATTGTTGGGGTAAAACCTAAAGGGAAAGACCTAGCACCAAATTCCATTGGCCATCTGATCTAACTTCTGGAGGCAGTCAAAATGATCCTTAGAATTCTTCCCTACCTTATTCCTGTGCTGAGATACAGGCTGCTCCAACCTGCTGTAAAATGCTTGATTTCGAGAGTGAGCGAAACTAATGAAAACATTGTTGGGGTAAAACCTAAAGGGAAAGACCTAGCACCAAATCCAATTTGCCATCTGATCTAACTTCTGGAGGCAGTCAAAATGATCCTTAGAATTCTTCCCTACCTTATTCCTGTGCTGAGATACAGGCTGCTCCAACCTGCTGTAAAATGCTTGATTTCGAGAGTGAGCGAAACTAATGAAAACATTGTTGGGGTAAAACCTAAAGGGAAAGACCTAGCACCAAATCCAATTTGCCATCTGATCTAACTTCCGGAGGCAGTCAAAATGATCCTTAGAATTCTTCCCTACCTTATTCCTGTGCTGAGATACAGGCTGCTCCAACCTGCTGTAAAATGCTTGATTTCGAGAGTGAGCGAAACTAATGAAAACATTGTTGGGGTAAAACCTAAAGGGAAAGACCTAGCACCAAATCCAATTTGCCATCTGATCTAACTTCTGGAGGCAGTCAAAATGATCCTTAGAATTCTTCCCTACCTTATTCCTGTGCTGAGATACAGGCTGCTCCAACCTGCTGTAAAATGCTTGATTTCGAGAGTGAGCGAAACTAATGAAAACATTGTTGGGGTAAAACCTAAAGGGAAAGACCTAGCACCAAATCCAATTTGCCATCTGATCTAACTTCTGGAGGCAGTCAAAATGATCCTTAGAATTCTTCCCTACCTTATTCCTGTGCTGAGATACAGGCTGCTCCAACCTGCTGTAAAATGCTTGATTTCGAGAGTGAGCGAAACTAATGAAAACATTGTTGGGGTAAAACCTAAAGGGAAAGACCTAGCACCAAATCCAATTTGCCATCTGATCTAACTTCTGGAGGCAGTCAAAATGATCCTTAGAATTCTTCCCTACCTTATTCCTGTGCTGAGATACAGGCTGCTCCAACCTGCTGTAAAATGCTTGATTTCGAGAGTGAGCGAATCTAATGAAAATATTGTTGGGGTAAAACCTAAAGGGAAAGACCTAGCACCAAATCCAATTTGCCATCTGATCTAACTTCCGGAGGCAGTCAAAATGATCCTTAGAATTCTTCCCTACCTTATTCCTGTGCTGAGATACAGGCTGCTCCAACCTGCTGTAAAATGCTTGATTTCGAGAGTGAGCGAAACTAATGAAAACATTGTTGGGGTAAAACCTAAAGGGAAAGACCTAGCACCAAATCCAATTTGCCATCTGATCTAACTTCTGGAGGCAGTCAAAATGATCCTTAGAATTCTTCCCTACCTTATTCCTGTGCTGAGATACAGGCAGCTCCAACCTGCTGTAAAATGCTTGATTTCGAGAGTGAGCGAATCTAATGAAAATATTGTTGGGGTAAAACCTAAAGGGAAAGACCTAGCACCAAATCCAATTTGCCATCTGATCTAACTTCCGGAGGCAGTCAAAATGATCCTTAGAATTCTTCCCTACCTTATTCCTGTGCTGAGATACAGGCTGCTCCAACCTGCTGTAAAATGCTTGATTTCGAGAGTGAGCGAAACTAATGAAAACATTGTTGGGGTAAAACCTAAAGGGAAAGACCTAGCACCAAATCCAATTTGCCATCTGATCTAACTTCTGGAGGCAGTCAAAATGAGTATTTGAATTCTTCCCTACCTTATTCCTGTGCTGAGATACAGGCTGCTCCAACCTGCTGTAAAATGCTTGATTTCGAGAGTGAGCGAAACTAATGAAAACATTGTTGGGGTAAAACCTAAAGGGAAAGACCTAGCACCAAATCCAATTTGCCATCTGATCTAACTTCTGGAGGCAGTCAAAATGAGTATTTGAATTCTTCCCTACCTTATTCCTGTGCTGAGATACAGGCTGCTCCAACCTGCTGTAAAATGCTTGATTTCGAGAGTGAGCGAAACTAATGAAAACATTGTTGGGGTAAAACCTAAAGGGAAAGACCTAGCACCAAATCCAATTTGCCATCTGATCTAACTTCTGGAGGCAGTCAAAATGATCCTTAGAATTCTTCCCTACCTTATTCCTGTGCTGAGATACAGGCTGCTCCAACCTGCTGTAAAATGCTTGATTTCGAGAGTGAGCGAAACTAATTAAAACATTGTTGGGGTAAAACCTAAAGGGAAAGACCTAGCACCAAATCCAATTTGCCATCTGATCTAACTTCTGGAGGCAGTCAAAATGAGTATTTGAATTCTTCCCTACCTTATTCCTGTGCTGAGATACAGGCTGCTCCAACCTGCTGTAAAATGCTTGATTTCGAGAGTGAGCGAAACTAATGAAAACATTGTTGGGGTAAAACCTAAAGGGAAAGACCTAGCACCAAATCCAATTTGCCATCTGATCTAACTTCTGGAGGCAGTCAAAATGATCCTTAGAATTCTTCCCTACCTTATTCCTGTGCTGAGATACAGGCTGCTCCAACCTGCTGTAAAATGCTTGATTTCGAGAGTGAGCGAAACTAATGAAAACATTGTTGGGGTAAAACCTAAAGGGAAAGACCTAGCACCAAATCCAATTTGCCATCTGATCTAACTTCTGGAGGCAGTCAAAATGATCCTTAGAATTCTTCCCTACCTTATTCCTGTGCTGAGATACAGGCTGCTCCAACCTGCTGTAAAATGCTTGATTTCGAGAGTGAGCGAAACTAATGAAAACATTGTTGGGGTAAAACCTAAAGGGAAAGACCTAGCACCAAATCCAATTTGCCATCTGATCTAACTTCTGGAGGCAGTCAAAATGATCCTTAGAATTCTTCCCTACCTTATTCCTGTGCTGAGATACAGGCTGCTCCAACCTGCTGTAAAATGCTTGATTTCGAGAGTGAGCGAAACTAATGAAAACATTGTTGGGGTAAAACCTAAAGGGAAAGACCTAGCACCAAATCCAATTTGCCATCTGATCTAACTTCTGGAGGCAGTCAAAATGATCCTTAGAATTCTTCCCTACCTTATTCCTGTGCTGAGATACAGGCTGCTCCAACCTGCTGTAAAATGCTTGATTTCGAGAGTGAGCGAAACTAATGAAAACATTGTTGGGGTAAAACCTAAAGGGAAAGACCTAGCACCAAATTCCATTGGCCATCTGATCTAACTTCTGGAGGCAGTCAAAATGATCCTTAGAATTCTTCCCTACCTTATTCCTGTGCTGAGATACAGGCTGCTCCAACCTGCTGTAAAATGCTTGATTTCGAGAGTGAGCGAAACTAATGAAAACATTGTTGGGGTAAAACCTAAAGGGAAAGACCTAGCACCAAATCCAATTTGCCATCTGATCTAACTTCTGGAGGCAGTCAAAATGAGTATTTGAATTCTTCCCTACCTTATTCCTGTGCTGAGATACAGGCTGCTCCAACCTGCTGTAAAATGCTTGATTTCGAGAGTGAGCGAAACTAATGAAAACATTGTTGGGGTAAAACCTAAAGGGAAAGACCTAGCACCAAATCCAATTTGCCATCTGATCTAACTTCTGGAGGCAGTCAAAATGATCCTTAGAATTCTTCCCTACCTTATTCCTGTGCTGAGATACAGGCTGCTCCAACCTGCTGTAAAATGCTTGATTTCGAGAGTGAGCGAAACTAATGAAAACATTGTTGGGGTAAAACCTAAAGGGAAAGACCTAGCACCAAATCCAATTTGCCATCTGATCTAACTTCTGGAGGCAGTCAAAATGATCCTTAGAATTCTTCCCTACCTTATTCCTGTGCTGAGATACAGGCTGCTCCAACCTGCTGTAAAATGCTTGATTTCGAGAGTGAGCGAAACTAATGAAAACATTGTTGGGGTAAAACCTAAAGGGAAAGACCTAGCACCAAATCCAATTTGCCATCTGATCTAACTTCTGGAGGCAGTCAAAATGATCCTTAGAATTCTTCCCTACCTTATTCCTGTGCTGAGATACAGGCTGCTCCAACCTGCTGTAAAATGCTTGATTTCGAGAGTGAGCGAAACTAATGAAAACATTGTTGGGGTAAAACCTAAAGGGAAAGACCTAGCACCAAATCCAATTTGCCATCTGATCTAACTTCTGGAGGCAGTCAAAATGATCCTTAGAATTCTTCCCTACCTTATTCCTGTGCTGAGATACAGGCTGCTCCAACCTGCTGTAAAATGCTTGATTTCGAGAGTGAGCGAAACTAATGAAAACATTGTTGGGGTAAAACCTAAAGGGAAAGACCTAGCACCAAATCCAATTTGCCATCTGATCTAACTTCTGGAGGCAGTCAAAATGATCCTTAGAATTCTTCCCTACCTTATTCCTGTGCTGAGATACAGGCTGCTCCAACCTGCTGTAAAATGCTTGATTTCGAGAGTGAGCGAAACTAATGAAAACATTGTTGGGGTAAAACCTAAAGGGAAAGACCTAGCACCAAATTCCATTGGCCATCTGATCTAACTTCTGGAGGCAGTCAAAATGATCCTTAGAATTCTTCCCTACCTTATTCCTGTGCTGAGATACAGGCTGCTCCAACCTGCTGTAAAATGCTTGATTTCGAGAGTGAGCGAAACTAATGAAAACATTGTTGGGGTAAAACCTAAAGGGAAAGACCTAGCACCAAATCCAATTTGCCATCTGATCTAACTTCTGGAGGCAGTCAAAATGATCCTTAGAATTCTTCCCTACCTTATTCCTGTGCTGAGATACAGGCTGCTCCAACCTGCTGTAAAATGCTTGATTTCGAGAGTGAGCGAAACTAATGAAAACATTGTTGGGGTAAAACCTAAAGGGAAAGACCTAGCACCAAATCCAATTTGCCATCTGATCTAACTTCTGGAGGCAGTCAAAATGATCCTTAGAATTCTTCCCTACCTTATTCCTGTGCTGAGATACAGGCTGCTCCAACCTGCTGTAAAATGCTTGATTTCGAGAGTGAGCGAAACTAATGAAAACATTGTTGGGGTAAAACCTAAAGGGAAAGACCTAGCACCAAATCCAATTTGCCATCTGATCTAACTTCTGGAGGCAGTCAAAATGATCCTTAGAATTCTTCCCTACCTTATTCCTGTGCTGAGATACAGGCTGCTCCAACCTGCTGTAAAATGCTTGATTTCGAGAGTGAGCGAATCTAATGAAAATATTGTTGGGGTAAAACCTAAAGGGAAAGACCTAGCACCAAATCCAATTTGCCATCTGATCTAACTTCCGGAGGCAGTCAAAATGATCCTTAGAATTCTTCCCTACCTTATTCCTGTGCTGAGATACAGGCTGCTCCAACCTGCTGTAAAATGCTTGATTTCGAGAGTGAGCGAAACTAATGAAAACATTGTTGGGGTAAAACCTAAAGGGAAAGACCTAGCACCAAATCCAATTTGCCATCTGATCTAACTTCTGGAGGCAGTCAAAATGATCCTTAGAATTCTTCCCTACCTTATTCCTGTGCTGAGATACAGGCAGCTCCAACCTGCTGTAAAATGCTTGATTTCGAGAGTGAGCGAATCTAATGAAAATATTGTTGGGGTAAAACCTAAAGGGAAAGACCTAGCACCAAATCCAATTTGCCATCTGATCTAACTTCCGGAGGCAGTCAAAATGATCCTTAGAATTCTTCCCTACCTTATTCCTGTGCTGAGATACAGGCTGCTCCAACCTGCTGTAAAATGCTTGATTTCGAGAGTGAGCGAAACTAATGAAAACATTGTTGGGGTAAAACCTAAAGGGAAAGACCTAGCACCAAATCCAATTTGCCATCTGATCTAACTTCTGGAGGCAGTCAAAATGAGTATTTGAATTCTTCCCTACCTTATTCCTGTGCTGAGATACAGGCTGCTCCAACCTGCTGTAAAATGCTTGATTTCGAGAGTGAGCGAAACTAATGAAAACATTGTTGGGGTAAAACCTAAAGGGAAAGACCTAGCACCAAATCCAATTTGCCATCTGATCTAACTTCTGGAGGCAGTCAAAATGAGTATTTGAATTCTTCCCTACCTTATTCCTGTGCTGAGATACAGGCTGCTCCAACCTGCTGTAAAATGCTTGATTTCGAGAGTGAGCGAAACTAATGAAAACATTGTTGGGGTAAAACCTAAAGGGAAAGACCTAGCACCAAATCCAATTTGCCATCTGATCTAACTTCTGGAGGCAGTCAAAATGATCCTTAGAATTCTTCCCTACCTTATTCCTGTGCTGAGATACAGGCTGCTCCAACCTGCTGTAAAATGCTTGATTTCGAGAGTGAGCGAAACTAATTAAAACATTGTTGGGGTAAAACCTAAAGGGAAAGACCTAGCACCAAATCCAATTTGCCATCTGATCTAACTTCTGGAGGCAGTCAAAATGAGTATTTGAATTCTTCCCTACCTTATTCCTGTGCTGAGATACAGGCTGCTCCAACCTGCTGTAAAATGCTTGATTTCGAGAGTGAGCGAAACTAATGAAAACATTGTTGGGGTAAAACCTAAAGGGAAAGACCTAGCACCAAATCCAATTTGCCATCTGATCTAACTTCTGGAGGCAGTCAAAATGATCCTTAGAATTCTTCCCTACCTTATTCCTGTGCTGAGATACAGGCTGCTCCAACCTGCTGTAAAATGCTTGATTTCGAGAGTGAGCGAAACTAATGAAAACATTGTTGGGGTAAAACCTAAAGGGAAAGACCTAGCACCAAATCCAATTTGCCATCTGATCTAACTTCTGGAGGCAGTCAAAATGATCCTTAGAATTCTTCCCTACCTTATTCCTGTGCTGAGATACAGGCTGCTCCAACCTGCTGTAAAATGCTTGATTTCGAGAGTGAGCGAAACTAATGAAAACATTGTTGGGGTAAAACCTAAAGGGAAAGACCTAGCACCAAATCCAATTTGCCATCTGATCTAACTTCTGGAGGCAGTCAAAATGATCCTTAGAATTCTTCCCTACCTTATTCCTGTGCTGAGATACAGGCTGCTCCAACCTGCTGTAAAATGCTTGATTTCGAGAGTGAGCGAAACTAATGAAAACATTGTTGGGGTAAAACCTAAAGGGAAAGACCTAGCACCAAATCCAATTTGCCATCTGATCTAACTTCTGGAGGCAGTCAAAATGATCCTTAGAATTCTTCCCTACCTTATTCCTGTGCTGAGATACAGGCTGCTCCAACCTGCTGTAAAATGCTTGATTTCGAGAGTGAGCGAAACTAATGAAAACATTGTTGGGGTAAAACCTAAAGGGAAAGACCTAGCACCAAATTCCATTGGCCATCTGATCTAACTTCTGGAGGCAGTCAAAATGATCCTTAGAATTCTTCCCTACCTTATTCCTGTGCTGAGATACAGGCTGCTCCAACCTGCTGTAAAATGCTTGATTTCGAGAGTGAGCGAAACTAATGAAAACATTGTTGGGGTAAAACCTAAAGGGAAAGACCTAGCACCAAATCCAATTTGCCATCTGATCTAACTTCTGGAGGCAGTCAAAATGAGTATTTGAATTCTTCCCTACCTTATTCCTGTGCTGAGATACAGGCTGCTCCAACCTGCTGTAAAATGCTTGATTTCGAGAGTGAGCGAAACTAATGAAAACATTGTTGGGGTAAAACCTAAAGGGAAAGACCTAGCACCAAATCCAATTTGCCATCTGATCTAACTTCTGGAGGCAGTCAAAATGATCCTTAGAATTCTTCCCTACCTTATTCCTGTGCTGAGATACAGGCTGCTCCAACCTGCTGTAAAATGCTTGATTTCGAGAGTGAGCGAAACTAATGAAAACATTGTTGGGGTAAAACCTAAAGGGAAAGACCTAGCACCAAATCCAATTTGCCATCTGATCTAACTTCTGGAGGCAGTCAAAATGATCCTTAGAATTCTTCCCTACCTTATTCCTGTGCTGAGATACAGGCTGCTCCAACCTGCTGTAAAATGCTTGATTTCGAGAGTGAGCGAAACTAATGAAAACATTGTTGGGGTAAAACCTAAAGGGAAAGACCTAGCACCAAATCCAATTTGCCATCTGATCTAACTTCTGGAGGCAGTCAAAATGATCCTTAGAATTCTTCCCTACCTTATTCCTGTGCTGAGATACAGGCTGCTCCAACCTGCTGTAAAATGCTTGATTTCGAGAGTGAGCGAAACTAATGAAAACATTGTTGGGGTAAAACCTAAAGGGAAAGACCTAGCACCAAATCCAATTTGCCATCTGATCTAACTTCTGGAGGCAGTCAAAATGATCCTTAGAATTCTTCCCTACCTTATTCCTGTGCTGAGATACAGGCTGCTCCAACCTGCTGTAAAATGCTTGATTTCGAGAGTGAGCGAAACTAATGAAAACATTGTTGGGGTAAAACCTAAAGGGAAAGACCTAGCACCAAATTCCATTGGCCATCTGATCTAACTTCTGGAGGCAGTCAAAATGATCCTTAGAATTCTTCCCTACCTTATTCCTGTGCTGAGATACAGGCTGCTCCAACCTGCTGTAAAATGCTTGATTTCGAGAGTGAGCGAAACTAATGAAAACATTGTTGGGGTAAAACCTAAAGGGAAAGACCTAGCACCAAATCCAATTTGCCATCTGATCTAACTTCTGGAGGCAGTCAAAATGATCCTTAGAATTCTTCCCTACCTTATTCCTGTGCTGAGATACAGGCTGCTCCAACCTGCTGTAAAATGCTTGATTTCGAGAGTGAGCGAAACTAATGAAAACATTGTTGGGGTGAAACCTAAAGGGAAAGACCTAGCACCAAATCCAATTTGCCATCTGATCTAACTTCCGGAGGCAGTCAAAATGATCCTTAGAATTCTTCCCTACCTTATTCCTGTGCTGAGATACAGGCTGCTCCAACCTGCTGTAAAATGCTTGATTTCGAGAGTGAGCGAAACTAATGAAAACATTGTTGGGGTAAAACCTAAAGGGAAAGACCTAGCACCAAATCCAATTTGCCATCTGATCTAACTTCTGGAGGCAGTCAAAATGATCCTTAGAATTCTTCCCTACCTTATTCCTGTGCTGAGATACAGGCTGCTCCAACCTGCTGTAAAATGCTTGATTTCGAGAGTGAGCGAAACTAATGAAAACATTGTTGGGGTAAAACCTAAAGGGAAAGACCTAGCACCAAATCCAATTTGCCATCTGATCTAACTTCTGGAGGCAGTCAAAATGATCCTTAGAATTCTTCCCTACCTTATTCCTGTGCTGAGATACAGGCTGCTCCAACCTGCTGTAAAATGCTTGATTTCGAGAGTGAGCGAAACTAATGAAAACATTGTTGGGGTAAAACCTAAAGGGAAAGACCTAGCACCAAATCCAATTTGCCATCTGATCTAACTTCTGGAGGCAGTCAAAATGATCCTTAGAATTCTTCCCTACCTTATTCCTGTGCTGAGATACAGGCTGCTCCAACCTGCTGTAAAATGCTTGATTTCGAGAGTGAGCGAAACTAATGAAAACATTGTTGGGGTAAAACCTAAAGGGAAAGACCTAGCACCAAATCCAATTTGCCATCTGATCTAACTTCTGGAGGCAGTCAAAATGATCCTTAGAATTCTTCCCTACCTTATTCCTGTGCTGAGATACAGGCTGCTCCAACCTGCTGTAAAATGCTTGATTTCGAGAGTGAGCGAAACTAATGAAAACATTGTTGGGGTAAAACCTAAAGGGAAAGACCTAGCACCAAATCCAATTTGCCATCTGATCTAACTTCTGGAGGCAGTCAAAATGATCCTTAGAATTCTTCCCTACCTTATTCCTGTGCTGAGATACAGGCTGCTCCAACCTGCTGTAAAATGCTTGATTTCGAGAGTGAGCGAAACTAATGAAAACATTGTTGGGGTAAAACCTAAAGGGAAAGACCTAGCACCAAATCCAATTTGCCATCTGATCTAACTTCTGGAGGCAGTCAAAATGATCCTTAGAATTCTTCCCTACCTTATTCCTGTGCTGAGATACAGGCTGCTCCAACCTGCTGTAAAATGCTTGATTTCGAGAGTGAGCGAAACTAATGAAAACATTGTTGGGGTAAAACCTAAAGGGAAAGACCTAGCACCAAATCCAATTTGCCATCTGATCTAACTTCTGGAGGCAGTCAAAATGATCCTTTGAATTCTTCCCTACCTTATTCCTGTGCTGAGATACAGGCTGCTCCAACCTGCTGTAAAATGCTTGATTTCGAGAGTGAGCGAAACTAATGAAAACATTGTTGGGGTAAAACCTAAAGGGAAAGACCTAGCACCAAATCCAATTTGCCATCTGATCTAACTTCTGGAGGCAGTCAAAATGATCCTTAGAATTCTTCCCTACCTTATTCCTGTGCTGAGATACAGGCTGCTCCAACCTGCTGTAAAATGCTTGATTTCGAGAGTGAGCGAAACTAATGAAAACATTGTTGGGGTAAAACCTAAAGGGAAAGACCTAGCACCAAATCCAATTTGCCATCTGA
>NW_027145201.1:0-26350 GCF_026170545.1 Melanerpes formicivorus | reverse complement strand
GAAATTCAGAATTTACAGGGAAGATGATGTGTTTGGTTTCTGACACTTGGGTGTACATGGATGTATAACAGGAATCATCCATTTAAGTAAAGTGTTTCATATAATTTTTTGGAGATGAACTTCTATTTAAGTCACAATTATGCTCCTGTACATTTTCTCATTTCCCTTTATCAGGGAAAGTGTCCCTTTATCAGAGGACTTGTCACTGATTTGCCTGTGAGCTGGGCAGAGGGTACTGCAGACCATGAGTGATTAGACTGGGAGGTAAGAGGTGTGACACTGCTGGTAAGATGGCACTTGTAGAGATTGTTCAGTTTGTGTCAGAGGTGAAAACAAACACTGTGCTGAGAAATATAAACCAGATTTCCTTTGTTGGCCTGAGGATAGGAAGTGGAGAGAAGAAGAGAGAGGGAGAATACTGCAAATTGAGGCTGAAGAGAATTTTACACAATAAGACTACTGTATGAGCTACTATAAGCTCCCTAAGGGTGAAATTCACTCTTCTGTACTGGGATAACACATGAGTAGGATTGAATTTAAAATCTCTTTCAAAGACTTTAGGAATGCTACAGATCTGTTCATATAATCCACTGGCTAGTAGCTCACTTGATAACTCTGTGCCTGATTTAGAGTCCTGAATCCCCACCTGTTTGATGGCTACAAGATAAAGTAGCAAATTCATCACATTAATAATTAGAAAAAAATATGCTCTGTAACTCGAGGCAAATACTGAATCATTATTTGCTGAAATGCTACAAATCTATATTCTCTGTGCGTAATGGAAGTAGTGCAGAACTTGCTCAGCTACCTCTAATAGTGTTGTGAAAGACTGAAATATTAATGTAAAGTTGCAAGTAGAAAAACAAGCAATCCAAAAGAGGTCCAAACAGGAAAAGTGAAAAGAACTTTTACCATTCATTAATGTAATGCATTAAACTGTTTCTCTTGCAGCAGAAACTAGAACCAGTTGTGTGGGCTGAGGGTGAGACAGAATTCAGCCAAATACTAATTTTGTGCCTATTTATTTCATCGTGGTGAGCCATTTGAGATATATTTTCCTTTTTAAAGAAAAAATAATTTTAAAACAACATTTTAATACTCTGTGTATTTTCCCAGTGTTGCTGTGTTGAAACAAATTGGGTAGTAAAACCAGTTTCTGTGGCTACCTCTTGAGTAAACAGCTGTTTTATACAGTTTTTTGTATCAGCTCCATGGGCCTGATTCTGAAAGCATAAATGACAACTCTTAGTAACACTATAGATTTTAAAGAGGAGATATTATTCAGTCTTATTATTCCATCTGAATAATAAGAACAAAAATTTACATGCTTAATTTCATTTGCAATGTAAGAAGATGCTGTATGATCTCAACTATAACATAAATGTTTAAATTAGGTCTAAAAATATGCCAGACTTGTTTTTTTTTTTTTTGTTTTGTTTTGTTTTTTTTTTTCCCCACTGCTTCCCTAGTAGCTATAATTCATGGCTTATTTTCCCTGTGAAAGGCTAATGGATGTTTTAAATTCCTTTAACACCAAACCTGCAATTTGAGGAACAAATGGTAGTGGGTGGAATGGTTCTTAATGTTTCCGTCCTCCTCCCAGTGTGTTAGCATGTCTGAACCTAGATGGTCACCCTAATGTCTTTATTTCTCAGTTTTCTTGTTTTATTTCTTCCTCCTCAATACTGTAGCCTGCCATTCACTTGGCACTTCCCTTGAATTTATTATGTAATTGCAGGGAAGGTCTCCTGCTTTACAGCTGCTGTCCGCCTCCTTCATCCTCTCCCCATTCATTTTTTCACAGGCAACTCAATTCCAGAATGCAGGTGTGTGGATTTTACTTACTTTAGTTGATAGGTTGGACGCAATGATCTTGAAGGTCTCTTCCAACCTGGTCTGGTCTATCCTATCCTATCCTATCCTATCCTATCCTATCCTATCCTATCCTATCCTATCCTATCCTATTCTATTCTATTCCCTTATCTCTGTGATAAGTGAGATTTTCCAGGTAGGAAAGTGGTTACAAAAAAGGGATAGTAAATATTTTAAATTCATTGCCTTATTTTTTAATGTCACAGTACCATTCAACTACATCAACTGACATCAAGACATCATTGTTATAGAAGATGTATGTGTGCTTCAGTGATGTGAAAGTATGTTTCACCATAGGAAATCGTCTCTGTTTTAAACTAAACTGTACAAGGCCTTTCTACTCTGATACAGACTAAAGAATAATGTTAAGTGATTTGTGTTACTGCTTTATTTTTCATCCCACTAGGACTTTTATTTTTCTCTATATGTATACTCTATCATTCTGTTCTATGTTTAGTGACTAAAAATTGAAAAATAATAGTTGTATAAGCAACACTAAATCAAGACGATTCTCCTCAACAAGGCTAAAGATATTATAGGACCATAGTCTCTTTGCTTTGCTTTCTTCGAGGTCCTGTTGTAGACTCAATTTCCTACACCCTGTGCCCATCTTTTTTTTTAAAAAAAGAAAAAGAATAGAAAAGAAAACAAAAAGAAGAGATAAGAAAAGAGAAGAAAAGGAAAAGAGATGAAAAGAGACGAAAAGAGAAGGGAAGGGAAGGGAAGGGAAGGGAAGGGAAGGGAAGGGAAGGGAAGGGAAGGGAAGGGAAGGGAAGGGAAGGGAAGGGAAGGGAAGGGAAGGGAAGGGAAGGGAAGGGAAGGGAAGGGAAGGGAAGGGAAGGGAAGGGAAGGGAAGGGAAGGGAAGGGAAGGGAAGGGAAGGGAAGGGAAGGGAAGGGAAGGAAAGGAAAGGAAAGGAAAGGAAAGGAAAGGAAAGGAAAGGAAAGGAAAGGAAAGGAAAGGAAAGGAAAGGAAAGGAAAGGAAAGGAAAGGAAAGGAAAGGAAAGGAAAGGAAAGGAAAGGAAAGGAAAGGAAAGGAAAGGAAAGGAAAGGAAAGGAAAGGAAAGGAAAGGAAAAAGATGATTAAACATCAAGTAGAGGTATCCAGCTAGTACATCCAGACAACTAAACCTGGACACCTGCAGAGCATCCTTATGGTAAAAGGAAAATTAATTAATTTGCTTTGAGCTCATGTTGTTGATAAAAAATGGATTTACATTGTGCAGTTACTTGTTTGAATATTTTGTAAGGTCAAGTGTCTGAGCAGTCACACAGAATTTTCTGTTCCATTGTAGTGTTTTTTTAGTAACTGAACTTGATTTGGGGAAAGAAAGAGGTCTTTTTCTTAAATTATTCAAATATAATATTGTTCTCGTGAAAAATTGCTACCTTTGAAAGCATTATTTATGTACACTCTGTAATCTGGTGATCATTTCAATGACAACATTAAACTTCTTACTGGTGACATTAAGCTAATGATTCTGGGTATCCACAGATTAATGTAGTACCTATAACTTCTACAGTGCCCTGGGAGTTTTCCATGACAGAATTCCAAGATGTTTTTATTAATGTTACAATCTACATAAATGAAGTTAAACTTTCTTTTTAACATCTTCTTCATAACTCCCTACTCATTTCTCTAATTTTCATATGTATTTTAACTCATAATGGATCCAGAGCATTTGTCATACTTATCCCATAAAATTAGAGGTTGTTCTGAATAGGAGTCATGATATTTAGAAGCAGATGGCTTGAGACTACTATATAAATGTAAAGAAACCTAATGTACTATGTATTTATTTTATATTTCCTGAAAAAAATAATGTGTGCTTTAAATTGAGTATCAGATTTCCCAGGGTTTTCTGAGGAAATTTTCAAAGTTATTGCAATTCTATTTTGTACTGGAAACATCTAAGCTATGCACTTGTGATACCTGGGATATTTTCATTCTGTGTCCTGTAACTGCCTCCTTTAATAGAGTAATTGCAATTTCTGAAAGTTATCAAGAGTGGACACTAAAAACTGGTTTAGGGATTAAAGTGTCAATTATAAGTGGATATGCAAGAGTTAGAAACAGCTTCTCAGTTGCTGAAGAACCCTGTTTATCCTCCGTATCCCCCTAAGGATTTGCTGATAAACTTATCGCTGGGTAATGTAGCCTTTTTATAATGGGCATTCTGTGGCCTAGGCAAATGATCATGGTAAGTAGCTTACAATTTAAGGCTGTGAGGTGTGTAATGTTTTTGTTAGGAGCCCAAGTTCCAAAATAATAGGTTTAAAAATACAATGGTTTTCAAAAATGGAGTCATGTTAAATATCGTGCTGTGAGAACGATACAGGACTCATTCTGACTGCCCACAGAGAATTAAAGCTGAGAACCGTACTCTCTGTGAAGCTGATTATTTGGAACTAGGGAATCCAGTTGAAAGGATATAGCTGCAATTTAACACAATTAGCCTGCCATATCAAGTCATTGGATAATTGTAGACCTTGCAAGACACTGCTGTTACAGTGTTGATATGCACCAGCCTCTGGGAGCACTGATTGAAGAAGGATGATGAGAGTGAAATAGATGCAGATAAAATTAAAGACAACTGGGGTAAATAGATGCAGATTTTCTCATTTTAGCACAAAAGAAACCTAGCTTAGGTGAAACGGAATCTGGTTGTAATATGCTGAAAAGCTACTTATCACAATTCCCTCTGGTATATGCAACAAACATGGAATAAGCTTGAGGCTTAACCAGTCTACTCAAGTTCATATGAGAGATTAATTATTTCCTACATTACAGAGACAACGTCAAGATCAAAAACTCAGTTCTGATTATCTAGCAAATGCACACTATTGTAGTACAGAGCACACATTCATGTATAACTACTTTACTTTACCGTATTTGGAAATCAATTTGTTTCATTCCTGTTGAGGAAGTACTATGGTATCATTTCACGAGACTGAAAGGCCTCAGTTTAATTGCTGCTCATAAGAATCTGAACTCTTGTTAATCACCATACCTCCCACAAGGCATATGTCAACTCCACTGCTGAAATTCCATATTATTCAGTCATTACACTTGTTTTGATTCACAGATACTAGCTCCATGCATATCATTTATCTGAGCATGGAACAATCCAAAGTTCATCAAAGCAAATAACTAATCTGATGGTATAGATACATATCACTGATATTGCTACATATACAGAGCTGTAGTTGAATGAGTAGAAGCTCTGCTTTTGAAGAAAAAGCAACTTAATTTGGGATTGTTATTTATAATCTAAACTTTACAGTCAAGTATGCAGCACTATTCAAAACAATATTAATTTCCCCAACAGTCCAAGTTTCCTAAGTGTTTTTAAGGATCTGTATCCAAGTCAGTAATATTTTTTTATTTATGTAGCACATTATGAATTGCCCATGGTCAATTAATGACAACAAATTTAGATTAATGGCAACAAATTTAGATTAATGGCATGACACAAACTGCTCAGTGTGAAAGAACAAAATTGCATTCTCTTGATAATGGGAAACCATCTTGCTAGTTTTTCCTTTTCCAGATCATTACATCTGAGAGAACAGATTACACTAAAATCAGAATTTGGCCTGACTTCATAAGATGTCAGAGTCTTATTTCACTCAAACAGGCAAATCATTTGAATTCAGGATTAAAGAATCATGGCCTAGAATCAGTTAGTTTGGAAAGGACATTTAAAAAGAAATCAGTCCAATTGTAATTATTGAGACCAACAATGGACAAACATAAAAAAACTGTCATGGTAAATGTTGAAGTAAAAATAGATCCCTGGATGCCACCTGCACCCACATTTGCATAACTTGGATTAATAGTGCTAAAAATGTTAATTTTATTATTTAATCTCAGAATAAAAGTAAAGTTTTTATTCTTATTTGCATTTATATATGGTGCTTCACAACAGTTAACTGCAGTTCACTGCCTTGTCAGACATACTCTCAACTACTAAAATTAAATCAAAACTTTCTTCTGTGCTTGCCTCAGTTTCATGACTCTCGAAGTGGTTTTTTGCAGATTAGAAATAAGATCTGTTTTGTTTGAAACTATATCCTACCACTGAACAGGTAGGTGTTCATATTTCATACTATTGTACATATTTTATGGTTAAAAAAAAAAAAAAAAAGGCATTTATAGATCAAAATCACATTTTTTTCTAGACAGTCCTCCAAAGCCCAGATATAAATACTTAAAAGGAACTTAACAAATAAACTTTTTGCAATTCCTTCACAAAGTATTTTCATTAAAATTTTATGTAGTGTTTGTGTTTTCTCTTTTCTTTATTTGTGACACATAGAGACATCTGTAAAAGATCTGGTATTAAATTCTTCCCTGTTTGAAGTCAGATACAAAACTCATCAGTAAGACTGGACTTCACTTTATACCTTACCAGGCTTCAAAAATCTACCTTATGTCTTTAAAACAAGTTCCTATAATTGTTTGTGATATTCTGCTTCTCTTCATCCTTTTTGTAAAGAAAGATTAAGAGTAACTTTTCTTACATCTAATTGTACACAGTAGAACATCAACTGTGAATATTATTGAGATAAAAACAAAGCAAACAAAAAAACCCATCCAAAACCAAAAAACCAAGCAAACTTACACTTTGCTATAGCAGTACCTGTCTAGAAGAGTTAATATCTTACTAAGTTCATAGAAGGATTCAACAAACATCTGAAATATTCTTTGAAAGAGTTTATTTTATACAGCAAATAATGCTCATAGGTTTTTGTCTTCAGTTTAGTAATGCGATTTTTCAATAGACAACACTAAGTTAATATGTAAAATAATCATGTAAACTTTATTTTTTATGAAAGGGCAAAAAGGAATAAATCTGTTTTTTTTCTTGAGAGCAATTCTAAAATAATTAAAATCTTATTTCTAACTCCAAAGTCACATTTTTTAATTCTAACTTTACAAAGCTGAATTATTCATCATTTTCTTGTTATTGTTATTCTTTTATATATTTTGCAGAAAATTGGCATTTGCAATAATTTAAATTCAGAACAGATATAAATAAAGCCTCCCATGTCAACATATATTAGATCTTAATACACAATAAATATAAAAAGTAATTAATAAGAAAGTAAATTGTGCTTCAGTTTAACACTGTGTTTATGGTTGAATGATATCTTGTTATTGACAGAAGAGTTGTTGTACATATTCTCACATGCCTGCTTTAGCTCAATGACCTTGGAGAGGACCCTGAAGAACCAAGACTTGTAAGAGCTCTGAGAAGCCTTTCCAAACAGAGCAGAGAGCAGGCTAAAGTTTCACAGGGTTAGCAAGCACAACACGGACACAATCACAATGAGTATTAATCTTCCAATATCTTTCAGAACATGTACTAAAGAGAAATTAATTCCAGGGTAATCAAGAGTATACATAAAATCTCAATCCTATGTGTGGTGAATCCTATCACATTTTAAAGTACACATGTAAACAGGCAATATGATTTTTAAATTTTTTTTTTTCTTCCCCATAGAGTAAAGGCAAGGTAGAATCATAGAATGGCTTAGGTTGGAAGAGACCTTAGAGATCATCTGCCTCACCCTTCCTGCCATGGGCAGGGACACTGATCTCAATCCAGAAGCTGGGAAGGAGACATGGTTCTTTTGAACATTGTTGTGAGTGAAATTAAGACACAA
Source organism: Melanerpes formicivorus (assembly GCF_026170545.1). Classification (NCBI taxonomy): domain Eukaryota; kingdom Metazoa; phylum Chordata; class Aves; order Piciformes; family Picidae; genus Melanerpes; species Melanerpes formicivorus. Next base: position 18,809 of record NW_027145201.1, on the reverse strand, counting down.
ATGAGGTCACGTATCAAAGTGAGGCTATTTATTTCTTGCACACAAAACAGAGAAATAAGGGAAATAAAAAGGAGGAAGAGGGAGATGGAGAGAGATAATTACCACCTCACTGTACTTCATTTGGTGAGGAGGAGGGGAGAGACATTCCTGGGCAAAATGTTGAAGTGGGTGTTCTGCTGTCACTCCAGCTAATGTTCCTTCAGGTTCCTTCAGCTTGTGATGTACTGGGAGGTGTTGCTCTAGCATGTTGTTTTTCCAGTGATGTTTTCTCTCTTAAGCAGTTATAACTCATGAGTTTTATACTGTTCTTGGTTCATTCATCATAAGTCCACTTGGCTCACACCTTTGTCACATTCCAGGGGTGACTTTCAGGGGGTCTTCCCATGTGCTTAGAAGGGACAATGCCAAGGAGCTTCTGCCCTTCTTTGCTGTCCAATGTCCACCACATGCCCTGGACCATTGCTGTCTTGGTGGGCAGAGGTGGCACATCAGTTGGGTCATTCAGGATGATCTTTGTTGATCTCAGTTTTTAATGTAATCATAATGATCACAAGGTGATTTACATTCAGGAGAGGATTCCCTCAGATGCCTCACAACTACACTCAGCCTCAACCAGCCTGGTCTTGAACACCCCCAGTGAAGATACATCCACAAAGTTTCACCATACTTGTACTGAAGAACTTCTTCCTAAGATCCAGTTTAAAATGATGGAGTGATTGCTATTTATGTTATGTAGAAGGACTCACTAACTTTGCTGGACACAGAAAGATCCACTGTGATTATTCATTCGGTCTTTATTTTCAGTATTCCACAATCACTTCTGCTCTTCTAGTCAGCCTGGAGAAGAGAAGGCCCTGGGGAGACCTAATAGAGGCCTTCAGGTACCTGAAGGGGGACTACAAGAAGGCTGCAGAGGGACTGTTTCCAAAGGCCTGTAGTGGTTGGATGAGGGGCAATGGTTTGAAACTAGAGATTGGATATTAGGAAGAGGTTGTTTACCATAAGAATGATGGAATACTGGAACAGGTTGCCCAGGGAGGTAGTTGACACCCCATCCTTGAAAATATCCAAGGTGAGGCTCGACAAGGCTTTGAGCAACCTGATCTGGTGGAGGACATCCCTGCTCAGTGCAGAGGGCTTGGCCTGGATGAGGTTTGAACTTTTTTGAACTGTATGATTTAATTATCTTTTATCAACCTTGGGGTTTTTTTGGCTGTTGGTTTTTTTAAAGTAAACTTAAGCACAGCAGCAGAGAAGTATTCATAGAAAACTTAAGGGAGAGTCAACTGAAACAAAAGCTTGAAATTGTTTTCGGTAATGAATTTCACATTGGAGTCATCAGCTGAACTTGCGGAAATTTAAAGTAGATTTTTATTATGCTTTGTTGAAGTTGTGTTACAGATATAGTGCAAGGTCTTGCTTTAGCAGCTGTTGTTTACACCTGAAGCTATTGTAAAAATCTAGGCTCTCATCAGGTTTTTTATTTATTTTTTTTTCTATCATTTTCTTGACTTTTTTCTTCTGACAAATAAGGCTTTTATAAATTAACTCAGCTGGTGCACATTTGACCCCAATTTCTGAATGTATTCTCTGGGTCAAGTACTTCTGTGTGTGAGAATAGAGTCATTCTTCCCACCCTGAGGCAGAGTACTCATGCATTTAACTTATCATCAGCACATTTTTAATCATAAATAATTTTTAACAAGCTTCATCTAAACAAACAAATTTAATGTTTAAAAGAATTTAAGGCAATTACAGTTTATTTTCTAGCCTCTGTTACCCATATTAAAATATTTTGCTGAATAATGAATGATAAATTAAAAAAATTAGTTTGTTGCTTTAGCTGGTATTTGGGTCTTTCAACATACTAAAGTGAAAAATTATTTTACTCTGAAAAATCCAATAAACCTCATCTTCAGAAAATGTAATAGTATTGTTATATCTATATGTGACTGTCTTTCCCTTTCTTTGTTTTATCAATTTCTTCCATTGCTTCTACAAACTAAGTGCCAACATATGGTTGTATTCTGTAATATGAACTCATAAGTAAATCTATGAAGTTCGTTCTTTAGTCTCCACCTTTGGGACATCAGTAGGTGGTAATCTTAGCAACCTGGATGTGATATCACCATTGCGGCATTTTCATTGACACAGCTCTGTTACAGAGAACCCTTGCCCTCCAAGAATAATTCCTAAAAAATTAGCCTCTCATTACAAAACATTAAATCTCTTGTCACTCAACCCTGTAGCTTGATGGAAGTATTGGATATGCAGTGGGGGTAAAAAGCTCCCCTAAGGATTAAACTTGGCACTTCCCTCCTTGGTGATACAGGTTCTGGATGGGTGGTCCCTCTGGATCTCCTCTCAGTAACAGGTTCATGGGTAAAAAGACAGCAGCTATAGAAAGGATTAGAAAGTTTGAATTCAGCAACTCCAAAATTTTATGAGTTTTGAAGTGCCAACTATATAATTCTTTTGCTTTGTTGCATTGCTAGGGGAAAAGATGGCCTTTGATGAGAGAGTATTTTCTTATTTATTATAAAAAAATATCTTACAAAATCCTCCCTCCTGGGTGGTTTTCCTTTTCCTAATTTAACTTTCTGGTGAACGTTTGAGTGGCCCCTTCTTTCCTCCTTGTGATGATTTAGGCTTGGTGAAATCTAAACAATGTGTTTCATATTTCTTATTTGCCAAGAGAGACTTTCAGGGCAAGGCTGAAAGTAAGCAGTGCTTTTGGTTAACATCTCCCATGAAAGCAATATATCTAGAATAATTATCCTGGGAAAAGCAAGCCAAAGAAATTTGCTCAGCTTTAGACCAACCGAAGGGTTCAATGATGTGATAAATGGGTTACCTTATCTGAATACAGAATAATATCAATCAGTATTTAGCAGCCTTGATATTCACATAAATTGTTATCCCATTTAGGTAAAGAAGCAAATTCCTCTAAGAATGTGAATGTTAAAAATATTCCCACTCCTCAGAAAACACTAATGATTAGAGTTGAATGTTAAGACAATCCTGAGTAATGATTGTGTTTATATAAATTCTTTCTGGGATTAAAATTATACAAACTAGTTTTAAAAAATTAAATTATTAAATTATTCAGAATTCTTTAAGAATTTAAATTATTTTTTCTTATGCTTAAAAATACTAAATAAGTAAATAATTTAATAAACCCAATAATAATAAATAATCATTAACATGGAAATTAACTAAGAGATGAGATAACATGCAAAATGCTTTGTTCATAGTATCATCAGAAGATGATAATTTAAAACACTGCTTTTAAACTTTGTTTTAGGATTTTTTTCAGAAAACCTAGGCAAAGTCTTCATTACCTCATAATTTGAAACCAAGCACACCATTTTTTTTCTTTTTATTTGTTTTTGAGCAGATGAATGACTGTTCCAAATGAGACTCTTGTTTTTACATTTGAATGGTAAGATGTAATGACAGTTTAACAAATCTATCCTACCTTTTAAAACTCTAGTTTGAAATTTATATTTTATTTAAAGTCTGTATTAAGCATACAATCAATCACCACAGAAGTTGAGGACCAATAAGATCTCGAGTTTAAGTCAAGTAATCAGAGGATCCAAGAAGTAAATGACCATGTTTTGGCTGGATTGGCTTTGACTATAGTGTTACTTCTTAGATATATAGTTTATAATGATTAAAAAATATATATTCATTAATTTCAAGGGACATAAAGTAGCCTGCTGAGCTACATGCAGTGTAGTTTGTTTATACTGCTTTCTGGAGTTGAAGGGCACACCTCATCATCTCCTTATTTTTGGTTTAAATTAGAAGGTCATATGACCCAGGATAAAAAAAGAGAAAAGGAAAAACACAAAACCACACATCTCCCCCTCTCTGTGTTTCTGGATTCTGTTGCCTATTGTCTAGCTTAGTGCTTGGAAGAGATTCATTCCCTTGAGGTATCACGATCATTTTTCAAGTACCACCACTGTTTGTTCTGTCTGGAGAGGCTTTGATTCACAGTCAGCCTATCAGCTACATGTGTAAGATACCTTTTCAAAGCATGTATCACTGAAATTTTCCTCCTGGCTTTTCACCTACTAATTGTAAGCAGGGAGCTAGTTCTCCTTTTTCAAACAAAGCCACGATTTTTAAATCTTCCTTCAGTTTAACTATGGCAGTAGAGCCTTATACTGCATAAATTGTGATCACGATAATGAGAAGCTTTCATCTTAGCTTGAAATAGCATCTGTCTGCTGTGACATCTTTGAAATCTTGATTGATAAAGGATTTAGACCTGGTTTTCATTATTGTCTTATGTACTTGGCAAAGGTTAATATTTTGCATGAGGGAAAAGATCAGGCTATAATCCTGGACTTAAGGCAAAGACACCAAAATTTTGCTTTCCAACTATAGAGGAAACTTTTTTTTTTTTTTTTAAAATGAATACATTTACTGTTTGTTTGAGAAATCTGGAAGATTTCCTAATGGCTTATAAACAGGAAGCTTATTAGCTGTGTGCACTTGGGGACAAAAATAATTCCATATACATTTGTTTAGTAAATCAAGTTTTTAAAATAAAAGGAAAGACTCTGATTGATAAACAAAATATTTCTGTTCAGTATTTCAAATGCATTAATGACTCTTGATCCTAAAGTTAAGGTAATTACACTAGCTCTTATTTGGCTATATTTTTCTGATAAACTGAAGTTGATCAGAACTAATGTTATGCCCAATAAAAGAAGACTGCAAAGTGATTTCTTTATTCAACTATTATCAATTATGAGAAACAGACAATTAAAATTAATTGTGTCATATAAGCTCTCAAACTGCACCAGGGGAAACTTAGGCTTGAGGTGAGGAGAAAGTTCTTCTGGGAAAGAATTATTGGACATTGGAGTGTGCTGCCCAGGGAGGTGGTGGAGTCACCATCCCCAGAGGTGTTCAAAAAGGGATTGGATGTGGCACTTGAAGCCATGGTTTAGTAGTCATCAGGTGTTGGGTGACAGGTTGGACTTGACGATCTTCGAGGTCTTTTCCAACCTTATTGATTCTATGATTCTAACGTTCTTGTCATGTTATATTTTAGGACATAACCAACACCACAGGATAGATGTCTTTCAGCATTTCTTCATATTTTTGCCCGTTTTTTCTTTTGCTTTTCATATTTTTGCCAGCCGGATTTATAATGAAATACTAGTATAATGACCCCATGGATATGTGTTTTTAAAATATTTCTTTAGTTCTTATGCCTAAGAAGACTGGTAAAGGAACTGATGTTGAATTCACAGGTTTTTGGATTTTATATATTAAAAATAGAACTCAATATTCAAAGTTATTATTAACACTATATGACTTTTATAATCCCATTTCCTAATTCTCAAAGGGAAGTAAATGAAAGTGCAAGCTAGGATTATCTTGCAGTCTTAGTATAGAGCAAAGAACAATTTGTCAAAATACTGAAGTATTGTTTCTTCTGTAATGATGATCTGTCCTTGCTTGAAAAGAGTTCACTGTGACAGTTCACTGTGATCAAATTGGAGTCATCATGAAATTGCTTCTACAAAAAATGAATTAATAGGGTGTGTAACAGATGAAAGAACTACTTCATATATTGTTCAGTGTATAATATGATGTCTTTACCACAAATCTTCAAACTGACTTATGCAAGCTAGTGATATTTGTCAGAAACTCTAGACTATCTTTAGGTGACCACAGTAGGAAGGTTTGTGATCTACTAGTATAAAATGTTAGTTTATTCTGAACACTGAAAAATGACTTTAATTTAGCAAATATCTGAGTTTTTGAGAGGCTTTTCTGAATCTTCAGTACATATTAAGCAGGCTTGCACACTCTGGAAATGATCCATTCTTTATGGTTGAACATTGGATTGATGAACTGCTTGATTTTGAGACACTTTTTTTTTTTTTTTGGTGTGTGTGTCTAAGTCTTCCAGAGTGACAAAGTCATACAGTTCAGTGATTTCCCTTCTTTAAGGTTTGATTTTTCATTAATCCTTCTGGCGTCATATCATGCAGAAAACACCCATAAAGTAATTCCTTGCTTCTTTAAAATATGGTATGTGTTTTTTAGGCTTTTATAGAAGATGTCTTTGGCTGGCTGACAGTTTATTTGACAACTGTTTTAACTACTGTATTAACAAACAGTGCTACTTACAGATCATGGCAATATGTTTTGCATTTTCATTCCTCATTTTTGTATTACTCAGACATAATGAAAACAGTATATGGGGCTAGCTTTTAAGCATTTATTTTTAACTACTGTTTATGTCTCCAAATTCATTCCTTGTGTAAGATGTGCCTAGAAATGCAATGAATATGAATGAGATTGACCCATGTTTCTATATTTTCACATAATTTCTGCAAAAGACAGTTGTCTGTGCTAGTCTCTGTGGGAGAACTGTATCATATGCTGACTTTGAAAGAGGATTAAAGAGATGATATAATAGTTTTTCTGACTCTACTTCAATGATTCTTTATGATGTGATTATGAACTGAGCAGCCAAAAGATAAATAAAAAAAAGATGAGCTTTTAAACCCAAGGAATACTTGTTGTTCATGCATATCTTTCATAGGATAAAGAAAGAAGGATCGTGCCAATTCAAAAGAAGACAACAAGCTTTTAAATGCCAAAGGAGTTTCTAGAATTCCATAATCCTTACTGTTTGTGTATGTACCCTTTGCTTAAACATAAGTTTTTTTCCAGATATTATAGGGTGCCAGTCTGGTACAGCAAAAAAAGATTATCCTTCATACTGAAATGTCTGTTTTGCTGCATCTAAATGGAGAATTTTCTACCCATGAGCCATTAGATCATGGAAATTTTCTCCTTACAGTGTGCTTATAAATGACTGAAAACAGGAAGATAGAGGTCTAATTAGTACAAAACCAAAACACAGGGAATTAAGAATATCATTTGTCTGGCTTTCACTGTCACTTTTGAATATTTCCCTCAATACTCCCTCTTAAATGTTGAAGTGTTTTCTTTGAAGCATCATTCATTAGTCAAGGTTTCTCTAAGGTTAGTTGCTGCCACTCTAAATGTATTCTGCTAATCGAAAGAAAAATCATCATTCCAAATGTGTGGTCTTCTATAATCTCCACTGTGAGGCCAATAAACTTGAGTAAGCATTTACAAAAATGTATTGTAAAACACTCCCCAAAGACAATTGTACCAGCTAAAAAATGCCCCTCTTGCAGATAAAGAAAAACACTTTAGGAATTAAAGCTTTAGTTTAGTGGTTTTGTGCTAACTACAGCTTGGCTCTAATGACAAATATTCTAACATTGGCCTGAGCAATAGAAAGACGTTTGACACTTACATTTCCACAGCAGAGGTGTCTCAGGGATGAAGCGATTTTGTTTATAGTACAATTGGAAATCATATGGAAATAACTGTCTAGGAAAATAACAATATACCAAATATGCAGATGCTATCAGTATTTCTTAAAAATCTCATGGAAGTAAAACCACCTTATAATTATCATAGGTTTGCAAATCACCTAAACAGTCATGTTTAATTATAATAAAATCTGCTTGTGTGATGATGTCTTGCAATGTGGTCTAATTACAGCTAGCATAAACAAAATGATGGTTAATCTGCATGAAATGTCCAACAGTTTATAGACTTTGGCTTCAGTTTTACATTCTGAGTGCATAGGAGCTTTCAACAAAGTCCAATCTTGTTGCAATTGCCCACAATTTTCTTCTGCCCCAGTGTATATGTAGTGACCTACATTCTGCAGTAAAATAGCTTCTGCCAGAAGACCCCAACATGTTCTGCCTTTTATCGACACAAGAAAACATATGTGGCTCATGAGAAGAAAGCTTGTGCACAGTGTTTCATTCTCTTCAGTTTTCCTAGTTTAAGTATGACAAATCAACAGTTCATCGATGTTGTTAATATCCGTGGAGATGCTAGGTTTGTTAACTATAGGCACTGACTATTAATACAAGCAAACTCTTCCTTAACTATGTCTAGAAACAAGTAAGGGTTCACAAGAGGAAAGTTACATTTGAATTAGTTTGTCTTCCTTTTGTGACTCCTGTGAATTAAATTTATTATATTTGTAGGGTTTTCTTGGGGTTTTTGGTGTGCTGTTTTGTTGTTTTTTCCCCCCTATATTCATCTAACTGCTCCTTCTGGTGAAACATGCAGTGGAAAACCTGGTAAACTATATTAAATCAGAAATACATCAATTTATATGATTTTTAATTAGCAAAATTTAATGTTAAAATACTGTACTTTTTCTCAAATGGCTAGTATTTTTTATTATCTCAGTCATTAGTAGCCGACTTTTATTAATAGAAAGTATTTTGGAAAAAGCAAGCAGCAATAACTAATAAATGTAATTATTTATTTATTTTCTACGTAAAAAGTAGTTATAATTCATTCAAGCCTTATATAGGTATGGGGATAGTATGCAAGATTATCTATCCTACTGCTATGTTGACACACAATATTATATTCAGAAAGCAATGACCTTACTAAGTTTGGATGATAGGTAGCTGACAGCATTTGTGACCAGTACAAGACTGAATATCACAGGGAAAACAATTAGGAAGATAAACTGAAAAGGAATGTATGTCAATTCAGGTTTTTATAGAAGGAATTGTTATGTACAAGGACGTTATGAAACATTGATCCCAAAGAATGAGTTAGGAATTTCTTACATGAATTACTTATTTCTAGTGGCTAAAACTGGTAGGAGTACATAATATAACAAAAATGTTATGTAAGACACAAACTGTGTAAAATAGCAGACTAGAAGAATTCAAACAGAGTAATCATGAGAAGCTGAAAAAAACTGATGTTGCCAATCTCAAAAAATATGTTAAAAATACAGCAAAATATATCAAATGGAATTTTAGGATATATATATTTATTCAAGCATTGTCCATTGAAAGGATACTTAGGGATGAATATTGGACTAACTGAAATAATAGTGAATAATGGAACAGTAATAATATCTGATATTAATGCAATGGGAGATTTGTGGGTTATATATTCATTTAAGAATGAGAAAAAGCCCTCTCAAGAGCTGAATATAAGCTGAGGCTGCTTAGCAAACCTACACATCAGATCAGTAGGAAAATAGGTCATAATCCTATAATTATACATGAACACAGCTTCTTTTTGTATGCAGTGGGAGTTTCAACTTATTTTAGCAACCTAAAATTTGTCTTCTGATTGCATTTTGGGACCGTCTCATAGCAGTATTGAACCCAAACCCCAGAATTTCTTAGTCCTCACTCAGCTGTAGTCTCATTAACATTCATGATTTACACTGGTCATAGTTAACAGCAGAGAGGAGTTGAGATGGTGTGTTGTTAAGGAAAGTTGTATGAATACTGTTTTTTTAGTTTGCCATGTATATGTGTATCTTTCATGACCTCTCTACATCTTAGTGCTTAGTTGATTTAAAGAGTGTGAAAGAGAGAAAAATTGTTTTAAATAGAATTTTAAAAATCATGACAAACTGTAGTTTAATAATTTTGTGGATTCATTAGATGATCTTTCTGGCATAGCACTTAATCAGAAGACAGCTCGTACCATACACTTTGCGGAAATGCCTTTTACTCTACTGGCCTTCTTCTGTTTGATCATTGGGTTTGTTTTGGTTTGGTTGGTTGGTTGGTTTGGTTTGGTTTCAAAGATTATGTGAATTCTATTCACAGGCTGACATCTCCAAAGGCAGATGTCATTCTACCAGAAGCTAAAGCTTGCACAACTAATGGGAATATTCTCAATGAATCTTATGCTGCTTCAGCTTCAGGTCTTAGAATGTGAGTTTGTAGACTCACACTGATGAATGCTAACGTGTTTTTCCAAGATGCAACTTGTTGAAAACCCTGGTTCAGGGGCCATTTGTGACAAGTGATTAAGTATGAACCCTGTTGCTGTTCCACAACAGAATATCAAAATACCAGAGTATCTTATTTCGTACATTACCCTCCTTAACCAATAGAACTTGGCCCGGTACACAAGCTCAAAATATTCCTCTATATAAAGCGCTAAAAATAATTCCTTCTAAAGAGAGGTCTCAGCACACCTGGAGGTCCTGCTTCTGCAGAATGTTTCTTTTGGCTCTTATATGATGCTTCATTTTGTTCTTCATAAACAAGTTTGCAGCTTGTAGTTTGCAGAATGGCAGCTGCCACAGAACTTTCCTAGCATTCTGTCTGTATAAATCTATTACAAGGAAACTTCAGTGGAGAAGCTGAAAATAGTGCTTTCCCTAGATACTAGGCTGCTACAGAAGCAGAGAAATAGAATAAATTGTTTGAGAAGGAACAAAACTGATGAAATAAGTTGGCAATCAAAATCAGTTGACACTCAATTTCTGAGGTAGGAAAAGGAGAAGTAATTGTAGAGATATTTTTGAATGACAGAGATGGGATATACTCTTTGCAAATCTACCCTTAACTGTTTAAAAAGTTTGACTTCTGATAAACTAAGAAAGTTCCTGTCTCCACCTCACCACTGCCCAGCAGAGAGTTTATTCCCAGCAATTCACAAGGAGATAACACCAATTCTGTATGATGGCATCAACATAAGGTCAAACACAAATATATTGAGGATTATAGCAGCAGATGATTGAATTCTGAGGATTTTAATTCTAGTTTCTGATGCTGTTATTTTCTGATTTAATAATGTTTTAATATTCTATATAGATAATTAATAAGATGCTTACTATTATTTAAAAAAAAAAAAACACAACCCTGTAAATGTTGTAGTATTTGCTCTATTTTCAGAATCCTTTAAGTGTTATAGATTATATTGTACAGACTGGACTACATCTTGAACTCTCTGTAGATCTGCAATGCAGTAAGAGTTTGGGAAAATAATATGTGACATCAACCTTGTAAATAACTGACCAATTAGAGCATTAAGAAAAGGCATGTAATTTACAGCTGTATGCAAGTGATCTCCTTTCAAATTTGACTTCTAATAGAATGACAAATAAATCTACTTAATATGCCTCTTTTAATTTTATTGTGTATGCACTTTTTGGTATGTGATCTGTTGGAAATGTCATCAGTAGAAAGTAGGGAATACAGTTATATCTAGTCTCCTGTGTTTCCCTCTGGGTCAAGGGAGCTCCCTGGAAGGAGAAAGAATTTGCTTATTCTCAGAGATAAACTAAGATTAGCATAAAAATATTCTTGAGCTTTCCAGAAAAAGTCCTGTAGGTATTGTCAAATCACAGGACAAACAAATGGTGAAGATATGAGCTAGAAAATGAGGAGCTTACAGATGAAGGGCAGAGACAAGAGGGTCTTGAGGAGAGTTGTGCATGTAGAAGGGAAGAACTGCATAGTCAGGCTTCAGTGGTAATGGGAAAGTAGGAATTTCCTTGTGACCCTAGGGGAGGAATAGGAATTGATGGAGTTTGTCCAACCCACAAATCACTGAATGTGGCTGGACTGCAAAGAGTTACACTCTGCCAGAACTGAATGATTATCTTTGTTTTCAGGCCTCTTGCTTTGCATGACTTCTCCTGCACACAATTTTTCTCTAATTGCCAAGCTACCTTGCTCCTATGTAATGCATCCTTGTCAAGGGTTGAAGGGGAAGGCTGCAAAGCCTTCTTCCCTGCCCTGTAAGTAAAGGGAAGAAAATTGAAAGGGAAAAAAAAAAACTTAGCCAGATTAGCAAAGGGATTGTGTGCTATATTTACAAAGCAGTTTAGGAGATGCAGGGAAATATATACAGAATTTACAGTATTTACAATATATATACAGAAAATATACAATAAAGCGACACAGAAATGAGATTCCCTCCTCTGCTGAGGAGGGTTCCCCACCCCTGTACCCCCCTTCTCTCCCCTTTTCCCCAGAGAGGGTTAGAAAGAGAGAAAAAGGAATAATTGTTAATTAAAAGCAGTTAGTCAGGCCTTGCGGTTATCAGTTCCAAGGTCAGTCTGGCCGAAGGCCCAGAAGCTGCGAGCTGCGAAGGGGGAGAAAAAAGTGCAGGACTGCCCACAAGTCTCTGCTGAACTCCAAGATCAAAGGTGCTTTCTACCAATCTACCAATGAAATTAGTTTAGATCTGTCTTTCGTTTATAAACATTCAGCCACAATGTCCCCTTTCTTAAAGGGACAGCCTCAAACGGTCACAATCCTAAAAGAGTTAACTCTAGCGATTGAGGGGTATGCCTTTGTATTTGCTCTTCAAGCAAATTCCTATCATTCCTCTCTCTCATAAAAAACAACACAGACACCTTTGTACTGCAGACATTATCAAGGATAATAAAACAGTAGACTTTTTTCCACCATCATTATTCCTATAAATATAAAACAAAAACCTCAGAGTTCAGATGCAGCAGTGTTTGTTGCCTTATATTACAAAAGAGTTTAGGCACAAAGATGATAAATTTTACTAACAGAAAAGGCCTATTGGTTTCACTGTGCTAGTCGTACAGGAGGAGATATGCACGATCAAAACAAGGGATCATTAACTTTCTCTGAGTTATTTATGTTCTTTGAAACAAGATGCTGTACTTCAAACATATCTTTGTGACAACAACAAACAAGTAATTTTAAAAAGTGCATCGAACAGGACAGAAAGAAAAGTTGCTTTTCTCAATTTACTATTAAAATTCTTTTAAACTCCACAAAACTTAGAAAGATAGCACAGTTAGGCCTTTAATGTTGATGATTGGAACAGAAAATATCAGTTCATTTTAAGTTACTGAACACAAACTTTAATAGATCTACATGAGTAGATCTACAATAGACAAGGTAAAGGTATCCAATTTTTCTAAACCTCAGAATATGTCAATATTTTAACAAAGTGCATGGTGACCAGCAAGACCAGAGAAGTGATTGTCCCCCTGTACAAAGTACTGGCAAGGACACACCTTGAGTACTATGTTCAGTTTTAGAGCCATCATTCCAAGAATTATATTGAGGCGCTGGAGTGGGTTCAGAAGGGCAATGAAACTGGTGCAAGGTCTAGAGAACAAGTCTTCCAGGGAGCAGCTGAGAGACGAGTTTGTTTAGTCTGGAGAGGAGGAGGTTGAGGTGAGACTTTCTCACTCTGTATGACTACCTGAAAGCAGGTTGTAGTGAGATGGGTGTCAGTATCTTCTCCCTAACAACAAGTGATAGGATGAAAGTAAATGGCATCAAGTTGCACCAGGGAAGGTTTAGATTGGTTATTAGAAGAAATTCTTCACTGAAAGGGTTCTCAAACACTGGAACAGGCTCCCCAGGGAGGTGGTTGAATCTCCATCCCTGGAGATGTTTAAAAGAAATGGTGATGTGGTGCTACAAGACATGGTTTAGTACCATACTTGGTAGAGTTAGATAATGGTTGGGTTCAATGATCTTTAAAGTCTTTTCCAAATGAAACAATTTTATGATTCTAAAACCATCAAGAAAAACATGAAACAATCACAAAACAATGGGACCTTGTCATCAGGGTAATATTCACTAGGGTAGGTAGATAAATTATTTTGGAGAAGATTAATTTGACAAAAAATAAAATTGTATATAATTTTGATTCATTGTGGAAGAAGGCAGAAAGTGAGTTCCGGAGAAGAGGATGAGGAAAGAGATTTTCCCCATTGCTTGTAGTGGCCTTTAGGAATCTACTGGGAACAATTTTGTTTTCTTAAACTAATGGCCCTAAACTGCCTGAGTGAAATCATGACCTATCATCATAATAACAGATAATGTCATAACATATATCTATCACAATTTATTATCTAAATATATTATATATCATTTACTCTTTTCTCTCAGTGTCCTACAGCAGTCAGAAGCTGCCTCAAATGAAAGTTCTGGAAACTAAGAGAGTTGTGGAATGTCTGGGAACCAAGAGTCTGGGATGCTGCTAAACTGTCATAATTTTAAAATGGTGTCATTTGTGAAATAACACATGCCCCAGTTTATATTGTACTGTTTAGATTAGAACGTAAACTACAGTACGTGGAAACTTTTCCTTATGCGCTGAGTGCCAGTACTTAGGATTAAAGCTGGAGACTCAAGTCTCTAAGTTTGGAACAAGGAACTTCAAAATCCCACTCAGACATTACCTATCTCTCCTCTACCTTTTATAGGAAAAAATGTTCTTTTTTTCACACTGAAATTCTCCCATTGTCTGAGGACAGACTGGGGCAGCTGGGTGTCTTTACTTAGGAGAAGAGGAGACTAAGGAGTGACCTCATTAATGCTTATAAATATGTAAAGGGTGAGTTCCAAGAGGATGAAATCAGGCTCTTCTTAGTGATGCCAAATGACAGGACAAGGGGAATGGGTGGAAGTTGAGGCATAGGAAGTTCCATGGAAAAATGAGGAATTTTTTTTTTTTTTTTTTCCACTGTGGGGGTGATGGAACACTGGAACAGGCTGCCCAAGGGGGTCGTGGAGATATTCAAAACCCAACTGGATGCATTTCTATGTGATCTGGTGTAGGTGATCCTGCTCTGGCAGGGGGGTTGGACTAGATGATCTTTCAAGGTCTCTTCCAAGCCCTAATAGTCTGTGATTCTGTGATCCCCAGAAACTGGATAGCTCACAGTGATTAAATGCTGCTTTTAATCATTTATGTTTGGTTTGACTAAATAAAGTGTAGACTGAAGACTGTGGAGCCTGACTGTGGAGTCAGAGTCTGTAAATACTATAATGTGGATATAATGAAGAAACTGTTTATCACTAAACAGTATTGACAAGGAAATCTAGTGGTAACACGAACAGAAGACAGAAGACATAAGATAGGTTTTAGACTCTTATAAATAGCCACTGTTTTGTTTGTGACTCTGGATGAGCTGCAAATGCCCAGTTTTTCACAGGACCTAAGTTGTAATATGTAGATTAGAGTAGTCCTCCACTTTTGAGACACTCTCTAAGCTCACATAGATTAAAACCACAGAAAAAAAAAAAAAATTGTAAGTAGTTTGAAGGTGACACTTCAGGTAAGGATTATGCATCATACATTCTTAGATGCTTAGAAAGCAGCTTGATTTTAACTACTTGAAATGTTCGTTGTCAGTCCTCAGGATGAAGCTTTCAATAGATAATTATGGTAGAAATTGCCTAGCTCTGTCTTATTTTGAGACTGAGAATTAGAATCATGTGGAGATCAGAAATTACCTTCAGGAAAGTATTTGAAGGTATTGAAATGGTATCACTGGGAATCAGAATTATCCCATAGAATTTCTATTATTATTTCAGAAGAGTAATAAGAATTAATCATTGTCCTTATATTTTCTGGCTGAGAAGTCCCCACCCCCCAAAAAAAATGAAGAGGTGTTTCCCAGTCCTCTAATAATTTTCCAGGACATCTCCAAACTTTTTGTAAATGATCTTTCTTTGATAATTAGATACAGTAATTGTGGTGGGTGGAAGGATAAGGCTGAGAAGCCTCCTCCCTTCCCCCTTTGTAAAGTAAAAGGGAAAAAAAATTGAAGGGAAAGGAAAAAAAAACTCGCAAGCTGAATTAGCAAAGCAGTGGAGCTATATTTACAAAGCGATGTAGGATTTGCAGGGAGATATTTACAAATTTACAATATCTACAATATATACAAAGATATACAACAGAGTAACACAGAAATGAGAGTGAACCCCTCTCGGCAGAGAGGGGGGTTCCCCACCTCCTCTTTCCCCTCTTTCCCCCCTTTCCCCAGATTAGGTTAGAAGAGAGAGAGAGCGAAAGAAAGAAGTTAAAAGCAGTTTTGTGTTAATTGGAAAAGAGTTAATACAGGCCTTATCAGTTTTTCTCTCAAGGCCGGAGCCTTGGCAGAAAGCCCAGCACAGGGACAGAGAGCAGCCGCACCGTAGAAAGGCGGAAGCAAGACTGACTGAGAAGTGCTGGAAATGTCCACTTCACTCCCACTTCAGAAGGTGCTTCCTCCCACTCTTCCAATGAAATTAGTTTAGACTATTCCTTCCGTTTACCAACTTCCGTCCACCATATTCCCTTTCTTAAGGGGGCAACGTCAACCGGCCACAGTAATCTAGCACTGATGACTTCAGTGCCAGCACAGGTGTAATATTACCTCTTCACTCATACTTGTCATTTTCTTACTAAAACTTTCAAGGACTTTTCTATTCCACAATGAAAACTCATGTTCAAGTAATTATCCATGCTGACCTTCAAGTCACCCAATATTTCTCTCATTCCTTAGAATTCCCAATCCTGAAGAATGACTTACGTTCCTCTCTCATAATTATGTTCTTCCACTTGGCAATGGTGAAGCACACATTTTCCCACAGTATGTTTACCAAGAAATAGAGTTAATTCTGCATACATGACATGGTCTTTTTTCTGTTACTGATTCTCTTGATATTTGCCATTAGAAATTTCTATAACAATGTATTTTCATTGTGTTCTCTCAAGTGATTGATTAAAAAGGCTAAATAGTATGTCTTCAATAAATAAAGTCTATGGACTGACATTAGAAACATTGTCTTAGAACAATAATTTTTAATTTCTTGAAAAATACATTTTGCTCATTTTAACCTCTCAAATGTGTAATACCAGTTATCAAGATGTAGAACTCTGAATGTACCTACAATGAAAATGTGAAGCTTATCATCCAATCACCAGATGTGCTCCAAAAACATAGTTTTCAAAATATACATATTTCAAAACCAATCACATAGATATATAAAATGCATATTTGTCTTTGTATTCCCGATGAATCTTTCATATTTCCTGGCTTTTGCCAGATATTTATGAATATCTACTCCTCTTTTCTGTCAGGATTATTAGTTAATTAACTGATGCTTTCAGTTTCCTTCTCTATCTGGTTTAGCTAACATAGCCTTCTTTCTCAGCAGAAATTTTGACATTTTTTGCCAATTAAGGAATTCCCAATTATCATTCACATCTAATTACTTTCTCCCAGAAGACTTTGATCATAATTGTTATCAACTTCATCAAGCTAGCCTATAAAATTTAAATGAACTGTAAATATGGTGGAGGTTGTGACTTTGCACTCTAACATAATTGACTTTATTTCTTGCACTGTATCTGTTGTCAATTTTTGCTCAAATTAGTTTCTTTACAGGTGGAGATAAAAAGCCTGTAGTAATAATTGAAATCCCTGCAAGTATTTAATCTCTTTCCATGATATATTTGTCTTCAAAAGGCTGATCAGCCTTTTATTTAGTGTAATTTGGTCATCTGCAACTCCACATACAGTGTTTTAATTATTAATGCAGAAACTCCTAATTACTAAAGGTTATTTGTTTCACAATGTTTGTAGCTTAGACAGTTATTTTTAACATGTTTTGCCATCTCCCAACCTGGCCTCTTCCTAAATAATTTGTAATCATCAATGAAATGATTCCGGGTAATGTGAATCTTACAGTGTGGTCTGATATAGAAATTACTGAAATATTGCAATCCAAATTTACTAATTCTAAAGTAGGTCAACCTCATCTCAGGCATAAGCAATTCCATTTTCATTTGTTTCCTACCTGGACTTCTCACAGAAACATATAGAAAATTAAATATATTCTCCTTCATGTCCATCTGTGACTTGCTTGCACAGGATTCTGACCTCATGGTGCTAGGTGTATATGCATATTTTTTTTCACTCCCCTCTTTATCCCTTCTGACTACTTTAACCATACTATTCATGGAAGATTTATTTCAGGAAGCTCTAACAAGGGTACATCTTTCTTCTTCTGTACAAGAAGGTTATAAGTTCTTCTGACCCTTGACTGCTTTTGCTCATGACATGGGATGAATCTTTGAGAAATGCTTTAATGTTCTTCTTCAGCACCCCTTAGAGATCTCCAGAGTCTTTTAGAATTAGTCATATATAGTGCTATCAGTAATAGCCATGATCATTCTCTCAGGACCACTTTGAACTACAAGACCTTTTCCTGACTACCCACAAAACAAACTAAAGTAATTCCAGTCTTGTAATTGCATTTTCTGTCCTGGCTCCAAGGGGAAAGTACAACATCCTTTTGCTGACTTGCTCATCACACTACACTTATTATGTTCTTTGTAGGACAAAGTACCAGTATCAGATGTTTTCTTTCCTTGAATCATTGAAGACCTTCTTGTGTCCTTTAGAAACATCTTTGCTCCTCCTTGTAAACCCCAATTTCCAGCAGTGGTGAAGGTCTACAAAGATGTTACTTCAAGATAGTGTTGCATTTTGCTTGAATGGTGTGTTTTATTGAGGCCTAAGGACAAAAGTTTAACAAGGAAAAAAGAACTATTAATTAACCAATGCCTATTCTGAGCAATAAATGAAATGTGTTCTGTGTAAAAAGAAAAAGAAAAAATCAGCACATAAATATATATGAAAATTATTCAGATAAACATGGCTTACGTTAAAGACTGACATTAAAAAATAAAACAAAACAGAAATTATTTTACACATCAAATTAAAATAATCTTATTTCTGTAATTTTAAATTTTATATTCCCTGGTTTAAAAATACTAGTGGTACTAAACTTAAAATTTTACATTGTTCTTACATATGTAGTAATTACAAGTAAGTTGTAATTGTTAGTATAGTTATAATAATTTTTGCACTTAGTTGTTTTCTTCTGGAATCATTATTCATTTTTGGGGAATGGGTCAAAACTATGAAAATTAGAAACCACTCTGAGATTATTGACTAGAGAAAGAAGTTAAATATTTTAACATACGAATAATAGTCTGTAGACTTCAAAACTTCCTTTCACCATACAGATTCTCTAAGGCCTAGCATTTCATATCCTTTTATTTTATGCTTTTTTAACATTTTTGTATGGCTAAAACAGTGCATTGCACCAGAGAGTACTCCATGATTTATCATTGCTGGTTGAATCAGAGAACTGTTCTTTCAGATAAGC
>NW_027145200.1:0-26369 GCF_026170545.1 Melanerpes formicivorus | reverse complement strand
ATTTTGACTGCCTCCAGAAGTTAGATCAGATGGCAAATTGGATTTGGTGCTAGGTCTTTCCCTTTAGGTTTTACCCCAACAATGTTTTCATTAGTTTCGCTCACTCTCGAAATCAAGCATTTTAACAGCAGGTTGGAGCAGCCTGTATCTCAGCACAGGAATAAGGTAGGGAAGAATTCTAAGGCTCATTTTGACTGCCTCCAGAAGTTAGATCAGATGGCAAATTGGATTTGGTGCTAGGTCTTTCCCTTTAGGTTTTACCCCAACAATGTTTTCATTAGTTTCGCTCACTCTCGAAATCAAGCATTTTACAGCAGGTTGGAGCAGCCTGTATCTCAGCACAGGAATAAGGTAGGGAAGAATTCTAAGGCTCATTTTGACTGCCTCCAGAAGTTAGATCAGATGGCAAATTGGATTTGGTGCTAGGTCTTTCCCTTTAGGTTTTACCCCAACAATGTTTTCATTAGTTTCGCTCACTCTCGAAATCAAGCATTTTACAGCAGGTTGGAGCAGCCTGTATCTCAGCACAGGAATAAGGTAGGGAAGAATTCTAAGGATCATTTTGACTGCCTCCAGAAGTTAGATCAGATGGCAAATTGGATTTGGTGCTAGGTCTTTCCCTTTAGGTTTTACCCCAACAATGTTTTCATTAGTTTCGCTCACTCTCTAAATCAAGCATTTTACAGCAGGTTGGAGCAGCCTGTATCTCAGCACAGGAATAAGGTAGGGAAGAATTCTAAGGATCATTTTGACTGCCTCCAGAAGTTAGATCAGATGGCAAATTGGATTTGGTGCTAGGTCTTTCCCTTTAGGTTTTACCCCAACAATGTTTTCATTAGTTTCGCTCACTCTCGAAATCAAGCATTTTACAGCAGGTTGGAGCAGCCTGTATCTCAGCACAGGAATAAGGTAGGGAAGAATTCTAAGGATCATTTTGACTGCCTCCAGAAGTTAGATCAGATGGCAAATTGGATTTGGTGCTAGGTCTTTCCCTTTAGGTTTTACCCCAACAATGTTTTCATTAGTTTCGCTCACTCTCGAAATCAAGCATTTTACAGCAGGTTGGAGCAGCCTGTATCTCAGCACAGGAATAAGGTAGGGAAGAATTCTAAGGCTCATTTTGACTGCCTCCAGAAGTTAGATCAGATGGCAAATTGGATTTGGTGCTAGGTCTTTCCCTTTAGGTTTTACCCCAACAATGTTTTCATTAGTTTCGCTCACTCTCGAAATCAAGCATTTTACAGCAGGTTGGAGCAGCCTGTATCTCAGCACAGGAATAAGGTAGGGAAGAATTCTAAGGATCATTTTGACTGCCTCCAGAAGTTAGATCAGATGGCAAATTGGATTTGGTGCTAGGTCTTTCCCTTTAGGTTTTACCCCAACAATGTTTTCATTAGTTTCGCTCACTCTCGAAATCAAGCATTTTACAGCAGGTTGGAGCAGCCTGTATCTCAGCACAGGAATAAGGTAGGGAAGAATTCTAAGGCTCATTTTGACTGCCTCCAGAAGTTAGATCAGATGGCAAATTGGATTTGGTGCTAGGTCTTTCCCTTTAGGTTTTACCCCAACAATGTTTTCATTAGTTTCGCTCACTCTCGAAATCAAGCATTTTACAGCAGGTTGGAGCAGCCTGTATCTCAGCACAGGAATAAGGTAGGGAAGAATTCTAAGGATCATTTTGACTGCCTCCAGAAGTTAGATCAGATGGCAAATTGGATTTGGTGCTAGGTCTTTCCCTTTAGGTTTTACCCCAACAATGTTTTCATTAGTTTCGCTCACTCTCGAAATCAAGCATTTTACAGCAGGTTGGAGCAGCCTGTATCTCAGCACAGGAATAAGGTAGGGAAGAATTCTAAGGATCATTTTGACTGCCTCCAGAAGTTAGATCAGATGGCAAATTGGATTTGGTGCTAGGTCTTTCCCTTTAGGTTTTACCCCAACAATGTTTTCATTAGTTTCGCTCACTCTCGAAATCAAGCATTTTACAGCAGGTTGGAGCAGCCTGTATCTCAGCACAGGAATAAGGTAGGGAAGAATTCTAAGGATCATTTTGACTGCCTCCAGAAGTTAGATCAGATGGCAAATTGGATTTGGTGCTAGGTCTTTCCCTTTAGGTTTTACCCCAACAATGTTTTCATTAGTTTCGCTCACTCTCGAAATCAAGCATTTTACAGCAGGTTGGAGCAGCCTGTATCTCAGCACAGGAATAAGGTAGGGAAGAATTCTAAGGCTCATTTTGACTGCCTCCAGAAGTTAGATCAGATGGCAAATTGGATTTGGTGCTAGGTCTTTCCCTTTAGGTTTTACCCCAACAATGTTTTCATTAGTTTGGCTCACTCTCGAAATCAAGCATTTTACAGCAGGTTGGAGCAGCCTGTATCTCAGCACAGGAATAAGGTAGGGAAGAATTCTAAGGCTCATTTTGACTGCCTCCAGAAGTTAGATCAGATGGCAAATTGGATTTGGTGCTAGGTCTTTCCCTTTAGGTTTTACCCCAACAATGTTTTCATTAGTTTCGCTCACTCTCGAAATCAAGCATTTTACAGCAGGTTGGAGCAGCCTGTATCTCAGCACAGGAATAAGGTAGGGAAGAATTCTAAGGCTCATTTTGACTGCCTCCAGAAGTTAGATCAGATGGCAAATTGGATTTGGTGCTAGGTCTTTCCCTTTAGGTTTTACCCCAACAATGTTTTCATTAGTTTCGCTCACTCTCGAAATCAAGCATTTTACAGCAGGTTGGAGCAGCCTGTATCTCAGCACAGGAATAAGGTAGGGAAGAATTCAAATGCTCATTTTGACTGCCTCCAGAAGTTAGATCAGATGGCAAATTGGATTTGGTGCTAGGTCTTTCCCTTTAGGTTTTACCCCAACAATGTTTTCATTAGTTTCGCTCACTCTCGAAATCAAGCATTTTACAGCAGGTTGGAGCAGCCTGTATCTCAGCACAGGAATAAGGTAGGGAAGAATTCTAAGGATCATTTTGACTGCCTCCAGAAGTTAGATCAGATGGCAAATTGGATTTGGTGCTAGGTCTTTCCCTTTAGGTTTTACCCCAACAATGTTTTCATTAGTTTCGCTCACTCTCGAAATCAAGCATTTTACAGCAGGTTGGAGCAGCCTGTATCTCAGCACAGGAATAAGGTAGGGAAGAATTCTAAGGCTCATTTTGACTGCCTCCAGAAGTTAGATCAGATGGCAAATTGGATTTGGTGCTAGGTCTTTCCCTTTAGGTTTTACCCCAACAATGTTTTCATTAGTTTGGCTCACTCTCGAAATCAAGCATTTTACAGCAGGTTGGAGCAGCCTGTATCTCAGCACAGGAATAAGGTAGGGAAGAATTCTAAGGCTCATTTTGACTGCCTCCAGAAGTTAGATCAGATGGCAAATTGGATTTGGTGCTAGGTCTTTCCCTTTAGGTTTTACCCCAACAATGTTTTCATTAGTTTCGCTCACTCTCGAAATCAAGCATTTTACAGCAGGTTGGAGCAGCCTGTATCTCAGCACAGGAATAAGGTAGGGAAGAATTCTAAGGATCATTTTGACTGCCTCCAGAAGTTAGATCAGATGGCAAATTGGATTTGGTGCTAGGTCTTTCCCTTTAGGTTTTACCCCAACAATGTTTTCATTAGTTTCGCTCACTCTCGAAATCAAGCATTTTACAGCAGGTTGGAGCAGCCTGTATCTCAGCACAGGAATAAGGTAGGGAAGAATTCTAAGGATCATTTTGACTGCCTCCAGAAGTTAGATCAGATGGCAAATTGGATTTGGTGCTAGGTCTTTCCCTTTAGGTTTTACCCCAACAATGTTTTCATTAGTTTCGCTCACTCTCGAAATCAAGCATTTTACAGCAGGTTGGAGCAGCCTGTATCTCAGCAAAGGAATAAGGTAGGGAAGAATTCTAAGGATCATTTTGACTGCCTCCAGAAGTTAGATCAGATGGCAAATTGGATTTGGTGCTAGGTCTTTCCCTTTAGGTTTTACCCCAACAATGTTTTCATTAGTTTCGCTCACTCTCGAAATCAAGCATTTTACAGCAGGTTGGAGCAGCCTGTATCTCAGCACAGGAATAAGGTAGGGAAGAATTCTAAGGATCATTTTGACTGCCTCCAGAAGTTAGATCAGATGGCAAATTGGATTTGGTGCTAGGTCTTTCCCTTTAGGTTTTACCCCAACAATGTTTTCATTAGTTTCGCTCACTCTCGAAATCAAGCATTTTACAGCAGGTTGGAGCAGCCTGTATCTCAGCACAGGAATAAGGTAGGGAAGAATTCTAAGGCTCATTTTGACTGCCTCCAGAAGTTAGATCAGATGGCAAATTGGATTTGGTGCTAGGTCTTTCCCTTTAGGTTTTACCCCAACAATGTTTTCATTAGTTTCGCTCACTTCGCGAAATCAAGCATTTTACAGCAGGCTGGAGCAGCCTGTATCTCAGCACAGGAATAAGGTAGGGAAGAATTCTAAGGATCATTTTGACTGCCTCCAGAAGTTAGATCAGATGGCAAATTGGACTTGGTGCTAGGTCCTTTCCCTTTAGGTTTTACCCCAACAATGTTTTCATTAGTTTCGCTCACTCTCGAAATCAAGCATTTTACAGCAGGTTGGAGCAGCCTGTATCTCAGCACAGGAATAAGGTAGGGAAGAATTCAAATGCTCATTTTGACTGCCTCCAGAAGTTAGATCAGATGGCAAATTGGATTTGGTGCTAGGTCTTTCCCTTTAGGTTTTACCCCAACAATGTTTTCATTAGTTTCGCTCACTCTCGAAATCAAGCATTTTACAGCAGGTTGGAGCAGCCTGTATCTCAGCACAGGAATAAGGTAGGGAAGAATTCTAAGGATCATTTTGACTGCCTCCAGAAGTTAGATCAGATGGCAAATTGGATTTGGTGCTAGGTCTTTCCCTTTAGGTTTTACCCCAACAATGTTTTCATTAGTTTCGCTCACTCTCGAAATCAAGCATTTTACAGCAGGTTGGAGCAGCCTGTATCTCAGCACAGGAATAAGGTAGGGAAGAATTCTAAGGCTCATTTTGACTGCCTCCAGAAGTTAGATCAGATGGCAAATTGGATTTGGTGCTAGGTCTTTCCCTTTAGGTTTTACCCCAACAATGTTTTCATTAGTTTCGCTCACTCGCGAAATCAAGCATTTTACAGCAGGTTGGAGCAGCCTGTATCTCAGCACAGGAACAAGGTAGGGAAGAATTCTAAGGCTCATTTTGACTGCCTCCAGAAGTTAGATCAGATGGCAAATTGGACTTGGTGCTAGGTCTTTCCCTTTAGGTTTTACCCCAACAATGTTTTCATTAGTTTCGCTCACTCTCGAAATCAAGCATTTTACAGCAGGTTGGAGCAGCCTGTATCTCAGCACAGGAATAAGGTAGGGAAGAATTCAAATGCTCATTTTGACTGCCTCCAGAAGTTAGATCAGATGGCAAATTGGATTTGGTGCTAGGTCTTTCCCTTTAGGTTTTACCCCAACAATGTTTTCATTAGTTTCGCTCACTCTCGAAATCAAGCATTTTACAGCAGGTTGGAGCAGCCTGTATCTCAGCACAGGAATAAGGTAGGGAAGAATTCTAAGGATCATTTTGACTGCCTCCAGAAGTTAGATCAGATGGCAAATTGGATTTGGTGCTAGGTCTTTCCCTTTAGGTTTTACCCCAACAATGTTTTCATTAGTTTCGCTCACTCTCGAAATCAAGCATTTTACAGCAGGTTGGAGCAGCCTGTATCTCAGCACAGGAATAAGGTAGGGAAGAATTCTAAGGCTCATTTTGACTGCCTCCAGAAGTTAGATCAGATGGCAAATTGGATTTGGTGCTAGGTCTTTCCCTTTAGGTTTTACCCCAACAATGTTTTCATTAGTTTGGCTCACTCTCGAAATCAAGCATTTTACAGCAGGTTGGAGCAGCCTGTATCTCAGCACAGGAATAAGGTAGGGAAGAATTCTAAGGCTCATTTTGACTGCCTCCAGAAGTTAGATCAGATGGCAAATTGGATTTGGTGCTAGGTCTTTCCCTTTAGGTTTTACCCCAACAATGTTTTCATTAGTTTCGCTCACTCTCGAAATCAAGCATTTTACAGCAGGTTGGAGCAGCCTGTATCTCAGCACAGGAATAAGGTAGGGAAGAATTCTAAGGATCATTTTGACTGCCTCCAGAAGTTAGATCAGATGGCAAATTGGATTTGGTGCTAGGTCTTTCCCTTTAGGTTTTACCCCAACAATGTTTTCATTAGTTTCGCTCACTCTCGAAATCAAGCATTTTACAGCAGGTTGGAGCAGCCTGTATCTCAGCACAGGAATAAGGTAGGGAAGAATTCTAAGGATCATTTTGACTGCCTCCAGAAGTTAGATCAGATGGCAAATTGGATTTGGTGCTAGGTCTTTCCCTTTAGGTTTTACCCCAACAATGTTTTCATTAGTTTCGCTCACTCTCGAAATCAAGCATTTTACAGCAGGTTGGAGCAGCCTGTATCTCAGCAAAGGAATAAGGTAGGGAAGAATTCTAAGGATCATTTTGACTGCCTCCAGAAGTTAGATCAGATGGCAAATTGGATTTGGTGCTAGGTCTTTCCCTTTAGGTTTTACCCCAACAATGTTTTCATTAGTTTCGCTCACTCTCGAAATCAAGCATTTTACAGCAGGTTGGAGCAGCCTGTATCTCAGCACAGGAATAAGGTAGGGAAGAATTCTAAGGATCATTTTGACTGCCTCCAGAAGTTAGATCAGATGGCAAATTGGATTTGGTGCTAGGTCTTTCCCTTTAGGTTTTACCCCAACAATGTTTTCATTAGTTTCGCTCACTCTCGAAATCAAGCATTTTACAGCAGGTTGGAGCAGCCTGTATCTCAGCACAGGAATAAGGTAGGGAAGAATTCTAAGGCTCATTTTGACTGCCTCCAGAAGTTAGATCAGATGGCAAATTGGATTTGGTGCTAGGTCTTTCCCTTTAGGTTTTACCCCAACAATGTTTTCATTAGTTTCGCTCACTCGCGAAATCAAGCATTTTACAGCAGGTTGGAGCAGCCTGTATCTCAGCACAGGAATAAGGTAGGGAAGAATTCTAAGGATCATTTTGACTGCCTCCAGAAGTTAGATCAGATGGCAAATTGGACTTGGTGCTAGGTCTTTCCCTTTAGGTTTTACCCCAACAATGTTTTCATTAGTTTCGCTCACTCTCGAAATCAAGCATTTTACAGCAGGTTGGAGCAGCCTGTATCTCAGCACAGGAATAAGGTAGGGAAGAATTCAAATGCTCATTTTGACTGCCTCCAGAAGTTAGATCAGATGGCAAATTGGATTTGGTGCTAGGTCTTTCCCTTTAGGTTTTACCCCAACAATGTTTTCATTAGTTTCGCTCACTCTCGAAATCAAGCATTTTACAGCAGGTTGGAGCAGCCTGTATCTCAGCACAGGAATAAGGTAGGGAAGAATTCTAAGGATCATTTTGACTGCCTCCAGAAGTTAGATCAGATGGCAAATTGGATTTGGTGCTAGGTCTTTCCCTTTAGGTTTTACCCCAACAATGTTTTCATTAGTTTCGCTCACTCGCGAAATCAAGCATTTTACAGCAGGTTGGAGCAGCCTGTATCTCAGCACAGGAATAAGGTAGGGAAGAATTCTAAGGATCATTTTGACTGCCTCCAGAAGTTAGATCAGATGGCAAATTGGACTTGGTGCTAGGTCTTTCCCTTTAGGTTTTACCCCAACAATGTTTTCATTAGTTTCGCTCACTCTCGAAATCAAGCATTTTACAGCAGGTTGGAGCAGCCTGTATCTCAGCACAGGAATAAGGTAGGGAAGAATTCAAATGCTCATTTTGACTGCCTCCAGAAGTTAGATCAGATGGCAAATTGGATTTGGTG
This sequence comes from Melanerpes formicivorus, assembly GCF_026170545.1. Classification (NCBI taxonomy): domain Eukaryota; kingdom Metazoa; phylum Chordata; class Aves; order Piciformes; family Picidae; genus Melanerpes; species Melanerpes formicivorus. The sequence continues at coordinate 18,505 of NW_027145200.1, read as the reverse complement.
CTAGGTCTTTCCCTTTAGGTTTTACCCCAACAATGTTTTCATTAGTTTCGCTCACTCTCGAAATCAAGCATTTTACAGCAGGTTGGAGCAGCCTGTATCTCAGCACAGGAATAAGGTAGGGAAGAATTCTAAGGATCATTTTGACTGCCTCCAGAAGTTAGATCAGATGGCAAATTGGATTTGGTGCTAGGTCTTTCCCTTTAGGTTTTACCCCAACAATGTTTTCATTAGTTTCGCTCACTCTCGAAATCAAGCATTTTACAGCAGGTTGGAGCAGCCTGTATCTCAGCACAGGAATAAGGTAGGGAAGAATTCTAAGGCTCATTTTGACTGCCTCCAGAAGTTAGATCAGATGGCAAATTGGATTTGGTGCTAGGTCTTTCCCTTTAGGTTTTACCCCAACAATGTTTTCATTAGTTTCGCTCACTCTCGAAATCAAGCATTTTACAGCAGGTTGGAGCAGCCTGTATCTCAGCACAGGAATAAGGTAGGGAAGAATTCTAAGGCTCATTTTGACTGCCTCCAGAAGTTAGATCAGATGGCAAATTGGATTTGGTGCTAGGTCTTTCCCTTTAGGTTTTACCCCAACAATGTTTTCATTAGTTTCGCTCACTCTCGAAATCAAGCATTTTACAGCAGGTTGGAGCAGCCTGTATCTCAGCACAGGAATAAGGTAGGGAAGAATTCTAAGGATCATTTTGACTGCCTCCAGAAGTTAGATCAGATGGCAAATTGGATTTGGTGCTAGGTCTTTCCCTTTAGGTTTTACCCCAACAATGTTTTCATTAGTTTCGCTCACTCTCGAAATCAAGCATTTTACAGCAGGTTGGAGCAGCCTGTATCTCAGCACAGGAATAAGGTAGGGAAGAATTCTAAGGCTCATTTTGACTGCCTCCAGAAGTTAGATCAGATGGCAAATTGGATTTGGTGCTAGGTCTTTCCCTTTAGGTTTTACCCCAACAATGTTTTCATTAGTTTCGCTCACTCTCGAAATCAAGCATTTTACAGCAGGTTGGAGCAGCCTGTATCTCAGCACAGGAATAAGGTAGGGAAGAATTCTAAGGATCATTTTGACTGCCTCCAGAAGTTAGATCAGATGGCAAATTGGATTTGGTGCTAGGTCTTTCCCTTTAGGTTTTACCCCAACAATGTTTTCATTAGTTTCGCTCACTCTCGAAATCAAGCATTTTACAGCAGGTTGGAGCAGCCTGTATCTCAGCACAGGAATAAGGTAGGGAAGAATTCTAAGGCTCATTTTGACTGCCTCCAGAAGTTAGATCAGATGGCAAATTGGATTTGGTGCTAGGTCTTTCCCTTTAGGTTTTACCCCAACAATGTTTTCATTAGTTTGGCTCACTCTCGAAATCAAGCATTTTACAGCAGGTTGGAGCAGCCTGTATCTCAGCACAGGAATAAGGTAGGGAAGAATTCTAAGGATCATTTTGACTGCCTCCAGAAGTTAGATCAGATGGCAAATTGGATTTGGTGCTAGGTCTTTCCCTTTAGGTTTTACCCCAACAATATTTTCATTAGTTTCGCTCACTCTCGAAATCAAGCATTTTACAGCAGGTTGGAGCAGCCTGTATCTCAGCACAGGAATAAGGTAGGGAAGAATTCTAAGGCTCATTTTGACTGCCTCCAGAAGTTAGATCAGATGGCAAATTGGATTTGGTGCTAGGTCTTTCCCTTTAGGTTTTACCCCAACAATGTTTTCATTAGTTTGGCTCACTCTCGAAATCAAGCATTTTACAGCAGGTTGGAGCAGCCTGTATCTCAGCACAGGAATAAGGTAGGGAAGAATTCTAAGGATCATTTTGACTGCCTCCAGAAGTTAGATCAGATGGCAAATTGGATTTGGTGCTAAGGTCTTTCCCTTTAGGTTTTACCCCAACAATGTTTTCATTAGTTTCGCTCACTCTCGAAATCAAGCATTTTACAGCAGGTTGGAGCAGCCTGTATCTCAGCACAGGAATAAGGTAGGGAAGAATTCTAAGGATCATTTTGACTGCCTCCAGAAGTTAGATCAGATGGCAAATTGGATTTGGTGCTAGGTCTTTCCCTTTAGGTTTTACCCCAACAATGTTTTCATTAGTTTCGCTCACTCTCGAAATCAAGCATTTTACAGCAGGTTGGAGCAGCCTGTATCTCAGCACAGGAATAAGGTAGGGAAGAATTCTAAGGATCATTTTGACTGCCTCCAGAAGTTAGATCAGATGGCAAATTGGATTTGGTGCTAGGTCTTTCCCTTTATGTTTTACCCCAACAATGTTTTCATTAGTTTCGCTCACTCTCGAAATCAAACATTTTACAGCAGGTTGGAGCAGCCTGTATCTCAGCACAGGAATAAGGTAGGGAAGAATTCTAAGGATCATTTTGACTGCCTCCAGAAGTTAGATCAGATGGCAAATTGGATTTGGTGCTAGGTCTTTCCCTTTAGGTTTTACCCCAACAATGTTTTCATTAGTTTCGCTCACTCTCGAAATCAAGCATTTTACAGCAGGTTGGAGCAGCCTGTATCTCAGCACAGGAATAAGGTAGGGAAGAATTCTAAGGATCATTTTGACTGCCTCCAGAAGTTAGATCAGATGGCAAATGGGATTTGGTGCTAGGTCTTTCCCTTTAGGTTTTACCCCAACAATGTTTTCATTAGTTTCGCTCACTCTCGAAATCAAGCATTTTACAGCAGGTTGGAGCAGCCTGTATCTCAGCACAGGAATAAGGTAGGGAAGAATTCTAAGGCTCATTTTGACTGCCTCCAGAAGTTAGATCAGATGGCAAATTGGATTTGGTGCTAGGTCTTTCCCTTTAGGTTTTACCCCAACAATGTTTTCATTAGTTTCGCTCACTCTCGAAATCAAGCATTTTACAGCAGGTTGGAGCAGCCTGTATCTCAGCACAGGAATAAGGTAGGGAAGAATTCTAAGGATCATTTTGACTGCCTCCAGAAGTTAGATCAGATGGCAAATTGGATTTGGTGCTAGGTCTTTCCCTTTATGTTTTACCCCAACAATGTTTTCATTAGTTTCGCTCACTCGCGAAATCAAGCATTTTACAGCAGGTTGGAGCAGCCTGTATCTCAGCACAGGAATAAGGTAGGGAAGAATTCTAAGGCTCATTTTGACTGCCTCCAGAAGTTAGATCAGATGGCAAATTGGATTTGGTGCTAGGTCTTTCCCTTTAGGTTTTACCCCAACAATGTTTTCATTAGTTTCGCTCACTCTCGAAATCAAGCATTTTACAGCAGGTTGGAGCAGCCTGTATCTCAGCACAGGAATAAGGTAGGGAAGAATTCTAAGGATCATTTTGACTGCCTCCAGAAGTTAGATCAGATGGCAAATTGGATTTGGTGCTAGGTCTTTCCCTTTAGGTTTTACCCCAACAATGTTTTCATTAGTTTCGCTCACTCTCGAAATCAAGCATTTTACAGCAGGTTGGAGCAGCCTGTATCTCAGCACAGGAATAAGGTAGGGAAGAATTCTAAGGATCATTTTGACTGCCTCCAGAAGTTAGATCAGATGGCAAATTGGATTTGGTGCTAGGTCTTTCCCTTTAGGTTTTACCCCAACAATGTTTTCATTAGTTTGGCTCACTCTCGAAATCAAGCATTTTACAGCAGGTTGGAGCAGCCTGTATCTCAGCACAGGAATAAGGTAGGGAAGAATTCTAAGGCTCATTTTGACTGCCTCCAGAAGTTAGATCAGATGGCAAATTGGATTTGGTGCTAGGTCTTTCCCTTTAGGTTTTACCCCAACAATGTTTTCATTAGTTTCGCTCACTCTCGAAATCAAGCATTTTACAGCAGGTTGGAGCAGCCTGTATCTCAGCACAGGAATAAGGTAGGGAAGAATTCTAAGGATCATTTTGACTGCCTCCAGAAGTTAGATCAGATGGCAAATTGGATTTGGTGCTAGGTCTTTCCCTTTAGGTTTTACCCCAACAATGTTTTCATTAGTTTGGCTCACTCTCGAAATCAAGCATTTTACAGCAGGTTGGAGCAGCCTGTATCTCAGCACAGGAATAAGGTAGGGAAGAATTCTAAGGCTCATTTTGACTGCCTCCAGAAGTTAGATCAGATGGCAAATTGGATTTGGTGCTAGGTCTTTCCCTTTAGGTTTTACCCCAACAATGTTTTCATTAGTTTCGCTCACTCTCGAAATCAAGCATTTTACAGCAGGTTGGAGCAGCCTGTATCTCAGCACAGGAATAAGGTAGGGAAGAATTCTAAGGCTCATTTTGACTGCCTCCAGAAGTTAGATCAGATGGCAAATTGGATTTGGTGCTAGGTCTTTCCCTTTAGGTTTTACCCCAACAATGTTTTCATTAGTTTCGCTCACTCTCGAAATCAAGCATTTTACAGCAGGTTGGAGCAGCCTGTATCTCAGCACAGGAATAAGGTAGGGAAGAATTCTAAGGCTCATTTTGACTGCCTCCAGAAGTTAGATCAGATGGCAAATTGGATTTGGTGCTAGGTCTTTCCCTTTAGGTTTTACCCCAACAATGTTTTCATTAGTTTCGCTCACTCTCGAAATCAAGCATTTTACAGCAGGTTGGAGCAGCCTGTATCTCAGCACAGGAATAAGGTAGGGAAGAATTCTAAGGATCATTTTGACTGCCTCCAGAAGTTAGATCAGATGGCAAATTGGATTTGGTGCTAGGTCTTTCCCTTTAGGTTTTACCCCAACAATATTTTCATTAGTTTCGCTCACTCTCGAAATCAAGCATTTTACAGCAGGTTGGAGCAGCCTGTATCTCAGCACAGGAATAAGGTAGGGAAGAATTCTAAGGCTCATTTTGACTGCCTCCAGAAGTTAGATCAGATGGCAAATTGGATTTGGTGCTAGGTCTTTCCCTTTAGGTTTTACCCCAACAATGTTTTCATTAGTTTGGCTCACTCTCGAAATCAAGCATTTTACAGCAGGTTGGAGCAGCCTGTATCTCAGCACAGGAATAAGGTAGGGAAGAATTCTAAGGATCATTTTGACTGCCTCCAGAAGTTAGATCAGATGGCAAATTGGATTTGGTGCTAAGGTCTTTCCCTTTAGGTTTTACCCCAACAATGTTTTCATTAGTTTCGCTCACTCTCGAAATCAAGCATTTTACAGCAGGTTGGAGCAGCCTGTATCTCAGCACAGGAATAAGGTAGGGAAGAATTCTAAGGATCATTTTGACTGCCTCCAGAAGTTAGATCAGATGGCAAATTGGATTTGGTGCTAGGTCTTTCCCTTTATGTTTTACCCCAACAATGTTTTCATTAGTTTCGCTCACTCTCGAAATCAAACATTTTACAGCAGGTTGGAGCAGCCTGTATCTCAGCACAGGAATAAGGTAGGGAAGAATTCTAAGGATCATTTTGACTGCCTCCAGAAGTTAGATCAGATGGCAAATTGGATTTGGTGCTAGGTCTTTCCCTTTAGGTTTTACCCCAACAATGTTTTCATTAGTTTCGCTCACTCTCGAAATCAAGCATTTTACAGCAGGTTGGAGCAGCCTGTATCTCAGCACAGGAATAAGGTAGGGAAGAATTCTAAGGATCATTTTGACTGCCTCCAGAAGTTAGATCAGATGGCAAATGGGATTTGGTGCTAGGTCTTTCCCTTTAGGTTTTACCCCAACAATGTTTTCATTAGTTTCGCTCACTCTCGAAATCAAGCATTTTACAGCAGGTTGGAGCAGCCTGTATCTCAGCACAGGAATAAGGTAGGGAAGAATTCTAAGGATCATTTTGACTGCCTCCAGAAGTTAGATCAGATGGCAAATTGGATTTGGTGCTAGGTCTTTCCCTTTAGGTTTTACCCCAACAATGTTTTCATTAGTTTGGCTCACTCTCGAAATCAAGCATTTTACAGCAGGTTGGAGCAGCCTGTATCTCAGCACAGGAATAAGGTAGGGAAGAATTCTAAGGCTCATTTTGACTGCCTCCAGAAGTTAGATCAGATGGCAAATTGGATTTGGTGCTAGGTCTTTCCCTTTAGGTTTTACCCCAACAATGTTTTCATTAGTTTGGCTCACTCTCGAAATCAAGCATTTTACAGCAGGTTGGAGCAGCCTGTATCTCAGCACAGGAATAAGGTAGGGAAGAATTCTAAGGATCATTTTGACTGCCTCCAGAAGTTAGATCAGATGGCAAATTGGATTTGGTGCTAGGTCTTTCCCTTTAGGTTTTACCCCAACAATGTTTTCATTAGTTTCGCTCACTCTCGAAATCAAGCATTTTACAGCAGGTTGGAGCAGCCTGTATCTCAGCACAGGAATAAGGTAGGGAAGAATTCTAAGGATCATTTTGACTGCCTCCAGAAGTTAGATCAGATGGCAAATTGGATTTGGTGCTAGGTCTTTCCCTTTAGGTTTTACCCCAACAATGTTTTCATTAGTTTCGCTCACTCTCGAAATCAAGCATTTTACAGCAGGTTGGAGCAGCCTGTATCTCAGCACAGGAATAAGGTAGGGAAGAATTCAAATGCTCATTTTGACTGCCTCCAGAAGTTAGATCAGATGGCAAATTGGATTTGGTGCTAGGTCTTTCCCTTTAGGTTTTACCCCAACAATGTTTTCATTAGTTTCGCTCACTCTCGAAATCAAGCATTTTACAGCAGGTTGGAGCAGCCTGTATCTCAGCACAGGAATAAGGTAGGGAAGAATTCTAAGGATCATTTTGACTGCCTCCAGAAGTTAGATCAGATGGCAAATTGGATTTGGTGCTAGGTCTTTCCCTTTAGGTTTTACCCCAACAATGTTTTCATTAGTTTCGCTCACTCTCGAAATCAAGCATTTTACAGCAGGTTGGAGCAGCCTGTATCTCAGCACAGGAATAAGGTAGGGAAGAATTCTAAGGCTCATTTTGACTGCCTCCAGAAGTTAGATCAGATGGCAAATTGGATTTGGTGCTAGGTCTTTCCCTTTAGGTTTTACCCCAACAATGTTTTCATTAGTTTCGCTCACTCTCGAAATCAAGCATTTTACAGCAGGTTGGAGCAGCCTGTATCTCAGCACAGGAATAAGGTAGGGAAGAATTCTAAGGATCATTTTGACTGCCTCCAGAAGTTAGATCAGATGGCAAATTGGATTTGGTGCTAGGTCTTTCCCTTTAGGTTTTACCCCAACAATGTTTTCATTAGTTTCGCTCACTCTCGAAATCAAGCATTTTACAGCAGGTTGGAGCAGCCTGTATCTCAGCACAGGAATAAGGTAGGGAAGAATTCTAAGGATCATTTTGACTGCCTCCAGAAGTTAGATCAGATGGCAAATTGGATTTGGTGCTAGGTCTTTCCCTTTAGGTTTTACCCCAACAATATTTTCATTTGTTTCGCTCACTCTCGAAATCAAGCATTTTACAGCAGGTTGGAGCAGCCTGTATCTCAGCACAGGAATAAGGTAGGGAAGAATTCTAAGGCTCATTTTGACTGCCTCCAGAAGTTAGATCAGATGGCAAATTGGATTTGGTGCTGGGTCTTTCCCTTTAGGTTTTACCCCAACAATGTTTTCATTAGTTTCGCTCACTCTCGAAATCAAGCATTTTACAGCAGGTTGGAGCAGCCTGTATCTCAGCACAGGAATAAGGTAGGGAAGAATTCTAAGGATCATTTTGACTGCCTCCAGAAGTTAGATCAGATGGCAAATTGGATTTGGTGCTAGGTCTTTCCCTTTAGGTTTTACCCCAACAATATTTTCATTAGTTTCGCTCACTCTCGAAATCAAGCATTTTACAGCAGGTTGGAGCAGCCTGTATCTCAGCACAGGAATAAGGTAGGGAAGAATTCTAAGGATCATTTTGACTGCCTCCAGAAGTTAGATCAGATGGCAAATTGGATTTGGTGCTAGGTCTTTCCCTTTAGGTTTTACCCCAACAATGTTTTCATTAGTTTCGCTCACTCTCGAAATCAAGCATTTTACAGCAGGTTGGAGCAGCCTGTATCTCAGCAAAGGAATAAGGTAGGGAAGAATTCTAAGGCTCATTTTGACTGCCTCCAGAAGTTAGATCAGATGGCAAATTGGATTTGGTGCTAGGTCTTTCCCTTTAGGTTTTACCGCAACAATGTTTTCATTAGTTTCGCTCACTCTCAAAATCAAGCATTTTACAGCAGGTTGGAGCAGCCTGTATCTCAGCACAGGAATAAGGTAGGGAAGAATTCTAAGGATCATTTTGACTGCCTCCAGAAGTTAGATCAGATGGCAAATTGGATTTGGTGCTAGGTATTTCCCTTTAGGTTTTACCCCAACAATGTTTTCATTAGTTTCGCTCACTCTCGAAATCAAGCATTTTACAGCAGGTTGGAGCAGCCTGTATCTCAGCACAGGAATAAGGTAGGGAAGAATTCTAAGGATCATTTTGACTGCCTCCAGAAGTTAGATCAGATGGCAAATTGGATTTGGTGCTAGGTCTTTCCCTTTAGGTTTTACCCCAACAATGTTTTCATTAGTTTCGCTCACTCTCGAAATCAAGCATTTTACAGCAGGTTGGAGCAGCCTGTATCTCAGCACAGGAATAAGGTAGGGAAGAATTCTAAGGATCATTTTGACTGCCTCCAGAAGTTAGATCAGATGGCAAATTGGATTTGGTGCTAGGTCTTTCCCTTTAGGTTTTACCCCAACAATGTTTTCATTAGTTTCGCTCACTCTCGAAATCAAGCATTTTACAGCAGGTTGGAGCAGCCTGTATCTCAGCACAGGAATAAGGTAGGGAAGAATTCTAAGGATCATTTTGACTGCCTCCAGAAGTTAGATCAGATGGCAAATTGGATTTGGTGCTAGGTCTTTCCCTTTAGGTTTTACCCCAACAATGTTTTCATTAGTTTCGCTCACTCTCGAAATCAAGCATTTTACAGCAGGTTGGAGCAGCCTGTATCTCAGCACAGGAATAAGGTAGGGAAGAATTCTAAGGATCATTTTGACTGCCTCCAGAAGTTAGATCAGATGGCAAATTGGATTTGGTGCTAGGTCTTTCCCTTTAGGTTTTACCCCAACAATATTTTCATTTGTTTCGCTCACTCTCGAAATCAAGCATTTTACAGCAGGTTGGAGCAGCCTGTATCTCAGCACAGGAATAAGGTAGGGAAGAATTCTAAGGCTCATTTTGACTGCCTCCAGAAGTTAGATCAGATGGCAAATTGGATTTGGTGCTAGGTCTTTCCCTTTAGGTTTTACCCCAACAATGTTTTCATTAGTTTCGCTCACTCTCGAAATCAAGCATTTTACAGCAGGTTGGAGCAGCCTGTATCTCAGCACAGGAATAAGGTAGGGAAGAATTCTAAGGATCATTTTGACTGCCTCCAGAAGTTAGATCAGATGGCAAATTGGATTTGGTGCTAGGTCTTTCCCTTTAGGTTTTACCCCAACAATGTTTTCATTAGTTTCGCTCGCTCTCGAAATCAAGCATTTTACAGCAGGTTGGAGCAGCCTGTATCTCAGCACAGGAATAAGGTAGGGAAGAATTCTAAGGATCATTTTGACTGCCTCCAGAAGTTAGATCAGATGGCAAATTGGATTTGGTGCTAGGTCTTTCCCTTTATGTTTTACCCCAACAATGTTTTCATTAGTTTCGCTCACTCTCGAAATCAAGCATTTTACAGCAGGTTGGAGCAGCCTGTATCTCAGCACAGGAATAAGGTAGGGAAGAATTCTAAGGCTCATTTTGACTGCCTCCAGAAGTTAGATCAGATGGCAAATTGGATTTGGTGCTAGGTCTTTCCCTTTAGGTTTTACCCCAACAATGTTTTCATTAGTTTCGCTCACTCTCGAAATCAAGCATTTTACAGCAGGTTGGAGCAGCCTGTATCTCAGCACAGGAATAAGGTAGGGAAGAATTCAAATGCTCATTTTGACTGCCTCCAGAAGTTAGATCAGATGGCAAATTGGATTTGGTGCTAGGTCTTTCCCTTTAGGTTTTACCCCAACAATGTTTTCATTAGTTTCGCTCACTCTCGAAATCAAGCATTTTACAGCAGGTTGGAGCAGCCTGTATCTCAGCACAGGAATAAGGTAGGGAAGAATTCTAAGGCTCATTTTGACTGCCTCCAGAAGTTAGATCAGATGGCAAATTGGATTTGGTGCTAGGTCTTTCCCTTTAGGTTTTACCCCAACAATGTTTTCATTAGTTTCGCTCACTCTCGAAATCAAGCATTTTACAGCAGGTTGGAGCAGCCTGTATCTCAGCACAGGAATAAGGTAGGGAAGAATTCTAAGGCTCATTTTGACTGCCTCCAGAAGTTAGATCAGATGGCAAATTGGATTTGGTGCTAGGTCTTTCCCTTTAGGTTTTACCCCAACAATGTTTTCATTAGTTTCGCTCACTCTCGAAATCAAGCATTTTACAGCAGGTTGGAGCAGCCTGTATCTCAGCACAGGAATAAGGTAGGGAAGAATTCTAAGGATCATTTTGACTGCCTCCAGAAGTTAGATCAGATGGCAAATTGGATTTGGTGCTAGGTCTTTCCCTTTAGGTTTTACCCCAACAATATTTTCATTTGTTTCGCTCACTCTCGAAATCAAGCATTTTACAGCAGGTTGGAGCAGCCTGTATCTCAGCACAGGAATAAGGTAGGGAAGAATTCTAAGGATCATTTTGACTGCCTCCAGAAGTTAGATCAGATGGCAAATTGGATTTGGTGCTAGGTCTTTCCCTTTAGGTTTTACCCCAACAATGTTTTCATTAGTTTGGCTCACTCTCGAAATCAAGCATTTTACAGCAGGTTGGAGCAGCCTGTATCTCAGCACAGGAATAAGGTAGGGAAGAATTCTAAGGATCATTTTGACTGCCTCCAGAAGTTAGATCAGATGGCAAATTGGATTTGGTGCTAGGTCTTTCCCTTTAGGTTTTACCCCAAAAATGTTTTCATTAGTTTCGCTCACTCTCGAAATCAAGCATTTTACAGCAGGCTGGAGCAGCCTGTATCTCAGCACAGGAATAAGGTAGGGAAGAATTCTAAGGCTCATTTTGACTGCCTCCAGAAGTTAGATCAGATGGCAAATTGGATTTGGTGCTAGGTCTTTCCCTTTAGGTTTTACCCCAACAATGTTTTCATTAGTTTCGCTCACTCTCGAAATCAAGCATTTTACAGCAGGTTGGAGCAGCCTGTATCTCAGCACAGGAATAAGGTAGGGAAGAATTCTAAGGATCATTTTGACTGCCTCCAGAAGTTAGATCAGATGGCAAATTGGATTTGGTGCTAGGTCTTTCCCTTTAGGTTTTACCCCAACAATGTTTTCATTAGTTTCGCTCACTCTCGAAATCAAGCATTTTACAGCAGGTTGGAGCAGCCTGTATCTCAGCACAGGAATAAGGTAGGGAAGAATTCTAAGGCTCATTTTGACTGCCTCCAGAAGTTAGATCAGATGGCAAATTGGATTTGGTGCTAGGTCTTTCCCTTTAGGTTTTACCCCAACAATGTTTTCATTAGTTTCGCTCACTCTCGAAATCAAGCATTTTACAGCAGGTTGGAGCAGCCTGTATCTCAGCACAGGAATAAGGTAGGGAAGAATTCTAAGGCTCATTTTGACTGCCTCCAGAAGTTAGATCAGATGGCAAATTGGATTTGGTGCTAGGTCTTTCCCTTTAGGTTTTACCCCAACAATGTTTTCATTAGTTTCGCTCACTCTCGAAATCAAGCATTTTACAGCAGGTTGGAGCAGCCTGTATCTCAGCACAGGAATAAGGTAGGGAAGAATTCTAAGGATCATTTTGACTGCCTCCAGAAGTTAGATCAGATGGCAAATTGGATTTGGTGCTAGGTCTTTCCCTTTAGGTTTTACCCCAACAATGTTTTCATTAGTTTCGCTCACTCTCGAAATCAAGCATTTTACAGCAGGTTGGAGCAGCCTGTATCTCAGCACAGGAATAAGGTAGGGAAGAATTCTAAGGCTCATTTTGACTGCCTCCAGAAGTTAGATCAGATGGCAAATTGGATTTGGTGCTAGGTCTTTCCCTTTAGGTTTTACCCCAACAATGTTTTCATTAGTTTCGCTCACTCTCGAAATCAAGCATTTTACAGCAGGTTGGAGCAGCCTGTATCTCAGCACAGGAATAAGGTAGGGAAGAATTCTAAGGATCATTTTGACTGCCTCCAGAAGTTAGATCAGATGGCAAATTGGATTTGGTGCTAGGTCTTTCCCTTTAGGTTTTACCCCAACAATGTTTTCATTAGTTTGGCTCACTCTCGAAATCAAGCATTTTACAGCAGGTTGGAGCAGCCTGTATCTCAGCACAGGAATAAGGTAGGGAAGAATTCTAAGGATCATTTTGACTGCCTCCAGAAGTTAGATCAGATGGCAAATTGGATTTGGTGCTAGGTCTTTCCCTTTAGGTTTTACCCCAACAATGTTTTCATTAGTTTCGCTCACTCTCGAAATCAAGCATTTTACAGCAGGCTGGAGCAGCCTGTATCTCAGCACAGGAATAAGGTAGGGAAGAATTCTAAGGCTCATTTTGACTGCCTCCAGAAGTTAGATCAGATGGCAAATTGGATTTGGTGCTAGGTCTTTCCCTTTAGGTTTTACCCCAACAATGTTTTCATTAGTTTCGCTCACTCTCGAAATCAAGCATTTTACAGCAGGTTGGAGCAGCCTGTATCTCAGCACAGGAATAAGGTAGGGAAGAATTCTAAGGCTCATTTTGACTGCCTCCAGAAGTTAGATCAGATGGCAAATTGGATTTGGTGCTAGGTCTTTCCCTTTAGGTTTTACCCCAACAATGTTTTCATTAGTTTCGCTCACTCTCGAAATCAAGCATTTTACAGCAGGTTGGAGCAGCCTGTATCTCAGCACAGGAATAAGGTAGGGAAGAATTCTAAGGCTCATTTTGACTGCCTCCAGAAGTTAGATCAGATGGCAAATTGGATTTGGTGCTAGGTCTTTCCCTTTAGGTTTTACCCCAACAATGTTTTCATTAGTTTCGCTCACTCTCGAAATCAAGCATTTTACAGCAGGTTGGAGCAGCCTGTATCTCAGCACAGGAATAAGGTAGGGAAGAATTCTAAGGATCATTTTGACTGCCTCCAGAAGTTAGATCAGATGGCAAATTGGATTTGGTGCTAGGTCTTTCCCTTTAGGTTTTACCCCAACAATGTTTTCATTAGTTTGGCTCACTCTCGAAATCAAGCATTTTACAGCAGGTTGGAGCAGCCTGTATCTCAGCACAGGAATAAGGTAGGGAAGAATTCTAAGGATCATTTTGACTGCCTCCAGAAGTTAGATCAGATGGCAAATTGGATTTGGTGCTAGGTCTTTCCCTTTAGGTTTTACCCCAACAATGTTTTCATTAGTTTCGCTCACTCTCGAAATCAAGCATTTTACAGCAGGCTGGAGCAGCCTGTATCTCAGCACAGGAATAAGGTAGGGAAGAATTCTAAGGCTCATTTTGACTGCCTCCAGAAGTTAGATCAGATGGCAAATTGGATTTGGTGCTAGGTCTTTCCCTTTAGGTTTTACCCCAACAATGTTTTCATTAGTTTCGCTCACTCTCGAAATCAAGCATTTTACAGCAGGTTGGAGCAGCCTGTATCTCAGCACAGGAATAAGGTAGGGAAGAATTCTAAGGATCATTTTGACTGCCTCCAGAAGTTAGATCAGATGGCAAATTGGATTTGGTGCTAGGTCTTTCCCTTTAGGTTTTACCCCAACAATGTTTTCATTAGTTTCGCTCACTCTCGAAATCAAGCATTTTACAGCAGGTTGGAGCAGCCTGTATCTCAGCACAGGAATAAGGTAGGGAAGAATTCTAAGGCTCATTTTGACTGCCTCCAGAAGTTAGATCAGATGGCAAATTGGATTTGGTGCTAGGTCTTTCCCTTTAGGTTTTACCCCAACAATGTTTTCATTAGTTTCGCTCACTCTCGAAATCAAGCATTTTACAGCAGGTTGGAGCAGCCTGTATCTCAGCACAGGAATAAGGTAGGGAAGAATTCTAAGGCTCATTTTGACTGCCTCCAGAAGTTAGATCAGATGGCAAATTGGATTTGGTGCTAGGTCTTTCCCTTTAGGTTTTACCCCAACAATGTTTTCATTAGTTTCGCTCACTCTCGAAATCAAGCATTTTACAGCAGGTTGGAGCAGCCTGTATCTCAGCACAGGAATAAGGTAGGGAAGAATTCTAAGGCTCATTTTGACTGCCTCCAGAAGTTAGATCAGATGGCAAATTGGATTTGGTGCTAGGTCTTTCCCTTTAGGTTTTACCCCAACAATGTTTTCATTAGTTTCGCTCACTCTCGAAATCAAGCATTTTACAGCAGGTTGGAGCAGCCTGTATCTCAGCACAGGAATAAGGTAGGGAAGAATTCTAAGGCTCATTTTGACTGCCTCCAGAAGTTAGATCAGATGGCAAATTGGATTTGGTGCTAGGTCTTTCCCTTTAGGTTTTACCCCAACAATGTTTTCATTAGTTTCGCTCACTCTCGAAATCAAGCATTTTACAGCAGGCTGGAGCAGCCTGTATCTCAGCACAGGAATAAGGTAGGGAAGAATTCTAAGGCTCATTTTGACTGCCTCCAGAAGTTAGATCAGATGGCAAATTGGATTTGGTGCTAGGTCTTTCCCTTTAGGTTTTACCCCAACAATGTTTTCATTAGTTTCGCTCACTCTCGAAATCAAGCATTTTACAGCAGGTTGGAGCAGCCTGTATCTCAGCACAGGAATAAGGTAGGGAAGAATTCTAAGGCTCATTTTGACTGCCTCCAGAAGTTAGATCAGATGGCAAATTGGATTTGGTGCTAGGTCTTTCCCTTTAGGTTTTACCCCAACAATGTTTTCATTAGTTTCGCTCACTCTCGAAATCAAGCATTTTACAGCAGGTTGGAGCAGCCTGTATCTCAGCACAGGAATAAGGTAGGGAAGAATTCTAAGGATCATTTTGACTGCCTCCAGAAGTTAGATCAGATGGCAAATTGGATTTGGTGCTAGGTCTTTCCCTTTAGGTTTTACCCCAACAATGTTTTCATTAGTTTCGCTCACTCTCGAAATCAAGCATTTTACAGCAGGTTGGAGCAGCCTGTATCTCAGCACAGGAATAAGGTAGGGAAGAATTCTAAGGATCATTTTGACTGCCTCCAGAAGTTAGATCAGATGGCAAATTGGATTTGGTGCTAGGTCTTTCCCTTTAGGTTTTACCCCAACAATATTTTCATTTGTTTCGCTCACTCTCGAAATCAAGCATTTTACAGCAGGTTGGAGCAGCCTGTATCTCAGCACAGGAATAAGGTAGGGAAGAATTCTAAGGCTCATTTTGACTGCCTCCAGAAGTTAGATCAGATGGCAAATTGGATTTGGTGCTAGGTCTTTCCCTTTAGGTTTTACCCCAACAATGTTTTCATTAGTTTGGCTCACTCTCGAAATCAAGCATTTTACAGCAGGTTGGAGCAGCCTGTATCTCAGCACAGGAATAAGGTAGGGAAGAATTCTAAGGATCATTTTGACTGCCTCCAGAAGTTAGATCAGATGGCAAATTGGATTTGGTGCTAGGTCTTTCCCTTTAGGTTTTACCCCAACAATGTTTTCATTAGTTTCGCTCACTCTCGAAATCAAGCATTTTACAGCAGGCTGGAGCAGCCTGTATCTCAGCACAGGAATAAGGTAGGGAAGAATTCTAAGGCTCATTTTGACTGCCTCCAGAAGTTAGATCAGATGGCAAATTGGATTTGGTGCTAGGTCTTTCCCTTTAGGTTTTACCCCAACAATGTTTTCATTAGTTTGGCTCACTCTCGAAATCAAGCATTTTACAGCAGGTTGGAGCAGCCTGTATCTCAGCACAGGAATAAGGTAGGGAAGAATTCTAAGGCTCATTTTGACTGCCTCCAGAAGTTAGATCAGATGGCAAATTGGATTTGGTGCTAGGTCTTTCCCTTTAGGTTTTACCCCAACAATGTTTTCATTAGTTTCGCTCACTCTCGAAATCAAGCATTTTACAGCAGGTTGGAGCAGCCTGTATCTCAGCACAGGAATAAGGTAGGGAAGAATTCTAAGGCTCATTTTGACTGCCTCCAGAAGTTAGATCAGATGGCAAATTGGATTTGGTGCTAGGTCTTTCCCTTTAGGTTTTACCCCAACAATGTTTTCATTAGTTTCGCTCACTCTCGAAATCAAGCATTTTACAGCAGGTTGGAGCAGCCTGTATCTCAGCACAGGAATAAGGTAGGGAAGAATTCTAAGGCTCATTTTGACTGCCTCCAGAAGTTAGATCAGATGGCAAATTGGATTTGGTGCTAGGTCTTTCCCTTTAGGTTTTACCCCAACAATGTTTTCATTAGTTTCGCTCACTCTCGAAATCAAGCATTTTACAGCAGGTTGGAGCAGCCTGTATCTCAGCACAGGAATAAGGTAGGGAAGAATTCTAAGGATCATTTTGACTGCCTCCAGAAGTTAGATCAGATGGCAAATTGGATTTGGTGCTAGGTCTTTCCCTTTAGGTTTTACCCCAACAATGTTTTCATTAGTTTCGCTCACTCTCGAAATCAAGCATTTTACAGCAGGTTGGAGCAGCCTGTATCTCAGCACAGGAATAAGGTAGGGAAGAATTCTAAGGCTCATTTTGACTGCCTCCAGAAGTTAGATCAGATGGCAAATTGGATTTGGTGCTAGGTCTTTCCCTTTAGGTTTTACCCCAACAATGTTTTCATTAGTTTCGCTCACTCTCGAAATCAAGCATTTTACAGCAGGTTGGAGCAGCCTGTATCTCAGCACAGGAATAAGGTAGGGAAGAATTCTAAGGCTCATTTTGACTGCCTCCAGAAGTTAGATCAGATGGCAAATTGGATTTGGTGCTAGGTCTTTCCCTTTAGGTTTTACCCCAACAATGTTTTCATTAGTTTCGCTCACTCTCGAAATCAAGCATTTTACAGCAGGTTGGAGCAGCCTGTATCTCAGCACAGGAATAAGGTAGGGAAGAATTCTAAGGATCATTTTGACTGCCTCCAGAAGTTAGATCAGATGGCAAATTGGATTTGGTGCTAGGTCTTTCCCTTTAGGTTTTACCCCAACAATGTTTTCATTAGTTTCGCTCACTCTCGAAATCAAGCATTTTACAGCAGGCTGGAGCAGCCTGTATCTCAGCACAGGAATAAGGTAGGGAAGAATTCTAAGGCTCATTTTGACTGCCTCCAGAAGTTAGATCAGATGGCAAATTGGATTTGGTGCTAGGTCTTTCCCTTTAGGTTTTACCCCAACAATGTTTTCATTAGTTTCGCTCACTCTCGAAATCAAGCATTTTACAGCAGGTTGGAGCAGCCTGTATCTCAGCACAGGAATAAGGTAGGGAAGAATTCTAAGGATCATTTTGACTGCCTCCAGAAGTTAGATCAGATGGCAAATTGGATTTGGTGCTAGGTCTTTCCCTTTAGGTTTTACCCCAACAATGTTTTCATTAGTTTCGCTCACTCTCGAAATCAAGCATTTTACAGCAGGTTGGAGCAGCCTGTATCTCAGCACAGGAATAAGGTAGGGAAGAATTCTAAGGCTCATTTTGACTGCCTCCAGAAGTTAGATCAGATGGCAAATTGGATTTGGTGCTAGGTCTTTCCCTTTAGGTTTTACCCCAACAATGTTTTCATTAGTTTCGCTCACTCTCGAAATCAAGCATTTTACAGCAGGTTGGAGCAGCCTGTATCTCAGCACAGGAATAAGGTAGGGAAGAATTCTAAGGATCATTTTGACTGCCTCCAGAAGTTAGATCAGATGGCAAATTGGATTTGGTGCTAGGTCTTTCCCTTTAGGTTTTACCCCAACAATGTTTTCATTAGTTTCGCTCACTCTCGAAATCAAGCATTTTACAGCAGGCTGGAGCAGCCTGTATCTCAGCACAGGAATAAGGTAGGGAAGAATTCTAAGGCTCATTTTGACTGCCTCCAGAAGTTAGATCAGATGACAAATTGGATTTGGTGCTAGGTCTTTCCCTTTAGGTTTTACCCCAACAATGTTTTCATTAGTTTCGCTCACTCTCGAAATCAAGCATTTTACAGCAGGTTGGAGCAGCCTGTATCTCAGCACAGGAATAAGGTAGGGAAGAATTCTAAGGATCATTTTGACTGCCTCCAGAAGTTAGATCAGATGGCAAATTGGATTTGGTGCTAGGTCTTTCCCTTTAGGTTTTACCCCAACAATGTTTTCATTAGTTTCGCTCACTCTCGAAATCAAGCATTTTACAGCAGGTTGGAGCAGCCTGTATCTCAGCACAGGAATAAGGTAGGGAAGAATTCTAAGGCTCATTTTGACTGCCTCCAGAAGTTAGATCAGATGGCAAATTGGATTTGGTGCTAGGTCTTTCCCTTTAGGTTTTACCCCAACAATGTTTTCATTAGTTTCGCTCACTCTCGAAATCAAGCATTTTACAGCAGGTTGGAGCAGCCTGTATCTCAGCACAGGAATAAGGTAGGGAAGAATTCTAAGGCTCATTTTGACTGCCTCCAGAAGTTAGATCAGATGGCAAATTGGATTTGGTGCTAGGTCTTTCCCTTTAGGTTTTACCCCAACAATGTTTTCATTAGTTTCGCTCACTCTCGAAATCAAGCATTTTACAGCAGGTTGGAGC
>NW_027145199.1:0-26389 GCF_026170545.1 Melanerpes formicivorus | reverse complement strand
CTACCCCTACCTCAGCCCTAGCCCCAGCCCTGTCCGCAGCCCCAGCCCCAGCCCCAGCCCCACCCTCGCCACCAGCCCAGCCCCAGCCCCAACCTTGGCCCCCAGCCCAGCCCCAGTTCAAGCCCTGCCCCAGCCCTGCCCCTGCCCCGGCCCCAGCCCCGGCCCCAGACTCGGCCCCAGCCCAGCCCCAGGCCTAGCCCTGTGCCAGCCCTACCCCAGCCCAAGCCCCGGTCCCAGCCCAGCCCAAGCCCTGGTCCAGCCCCAGCCCAAACCCCATCCTTGCCCCCAGCCCAGCCCTAGCCCTGCCCCAGTCCCAGCCCCAGCCCAGCCCCAGCCCTGGACCCAGCCCCAGCCCCACCCCCAGCCTCATCCCCAGCCCAGGCCTAGCCCTGCCCCAGCCCCAGCCCCAACCCCCGGACCCATCCCCGGTCCCAGCCCAGCCATAGCCCAGCCCTGCCCCAGCCCCATCCCAGCCTCATTCCCAGCCCAGCCCCTGCCCTGGACCCAGCCCCGCCCCCACCCCAGACTCATCCCCATCCCAGGCCCAGCCCTGCCCCAGCCCCAGCCCCACCCCCGGCCCCAGCCCCAGCCCCAGCCCAGCCCCAGCCCAGCCCAGCCCCAGCCCCAGCCCTTCACCGAACCCAGCCACAGCCCGGCCCCAGCCCCATCCCGAGCCCTGCCCCAGCCGCAGCCCCAGGCCTGACCTCAGCCCTGCCACAGCCCTGGCCTGCCCCGGCCCAGCCCAGGCCTGCCCCTGCCCAGCCCCAGGCCTGCCCCAGCCCAGCCCAAGCCCCAGCCCAGAGCCAGCCCCACCCTCAACCCCAGCCCAGCTCCAGCCACAGCCCAGCCACAGCCCTGGACCCAGCCCCAGCCCAGTGCCAGCCTAGCCCCAGCCCTGCCCTAGCTCCAGCCCTAGCCCTGTCCCCAGCCTCGGCCCGTGCCCCTGCCCCAGTCCCAGTCCTGCCCCATCCCAGCCCCCAGCCGCAGCCCCAGCCCCCTCCCTGGACCCAGCCCCAGCCCCAGCCCCAGCCCCAGCCCTGCGCCAAGCCAGCCCCAGCCCAAGGCCCAGCCTCAAACCTAGTCCTGCCCCAGCCCTGCCCCCAATCCAGCCCCAGCCCTACCCCTACCTCAGCCCTAGCCCCAGCCCTGCCCCAGCCCCATCCTTGCCCCCAGCCCAGCCCTAGCCCGGCCCCAGCCCAAAACCCAGCCCAAGCCCTGCCCTAGTCCCTGCCCCAGGCTCAGCCCCGGCCCCAGCCCTGCCCCAGCCCCAGCCCTAGCCCAGCCCTGCCCTCAGCCCAGCCCTAGCTCGGCCACAGCCCTGTCCGCAGCCCCAGCCCCAGCCCCACCCTCGTTCCCAGCCCAGCCCCTGCCCCAGCCCTACACCTGCCCAGTCACGATCCATACCCCAGCCCCAAGCCCTGCCCCAGCCCCAGCCCCAAGCCCCAGACCTGCCCAAGACTTGGTTCCAGCCCCAGCCCCAGCCCCAGCCCCAGCCCTTCCCCAGCCTCAGTCCTGCCCCAGCCCCGGCCCCAGCCCCAGCCCCAGCCCTACCCCCAACCCAGCCCCAGCCATGCCCCCAGCCCAGACCTGCCCCCAGCCCCAGCCCAAGGCCCAGCCTCCAGCCTACTCCAGCCCCAGCCCCGGCCCCAACCTCAGTCCCAGCCCTACCCCAGGCCCCAGACCCTGCCCCCAGCCCAGCCCCAGACCTGCATCAGCCCTGCCCCAGCCCTAGTCCCCAGCCCACCCCCCAGCAGAGCACCAGCACAGCCCCAGCCCTAGACCCAGCCCAGCCCCAGCCCCAGCCCAGCCCCTGCCCTGGACCCGGCCCCAGCCCCGCCCCAGCCTCATCCCCAGCCCAAGCCCAGCCCTGCCCCGGCCCAGCCCCAGACCCACCCTCGCCACCAGCCCAGCCCCAGCCCCAACCTTGGCCCCAGCCTGGCCCCAGTTCAAACCCTGCCCCAGACCTGCCCCTGCCCCGGCCCCAGCCCCGGCCCCAGACTCGGCCCCAGCCCAGCCCCAGGCCTAGCCCTGTGCCAGCCCTACCCCAGCCCAGCCCCGGTCCCAGCCCAGCCCAAGCCCTGGCCCAGCCCCAGCCCCACCCCCGGACCCATCCCCGGTCCCAGCCCAGCCGTAGCCCAGCCCTGCCCCAGCCCCAGCCCAACCTCATCCCCAGCCCAGCCCCTGTCCTGGACGCAGCCCCGGCCCCACCCCAGCCTCATCCCCAGCCCAGGCCCAGCCCTGTCCCAGCCCCACCCCCGGCCCCAGCCCTGGCCCCAGCCAAGCCCCACTCACGGCCCCAGCCCCGGCCCCAGCCCAGCCCCAGCCCAGCCCAGCCCAGCCCCAGCCACAGCCCTGCCCCGGCCGCAGCCCCAGGCCTGACCTCAGCCCTGCCCCAGCCCTGGCTCCTGCCCCAACCCTGGCTCCAGCCCCAGGCCCAGCCCCAGCCCCAGCCCTGCGCCAACCCAGCCCCAGCCCAAGGCCCAGCCACAAGCCTAGTCCTGCCCCAGCCCTGCCCCCCAATCCAGCCCCAGCCCTACCACCAATCCAGCCCCAGCCCTACCCCTGCCTCAGCCCTAGCCCCAGCCCTGCCCCAGCCCCATCCTTGCCCCCAGCCCAGCCCTAGCTCGGCCACAGCCCTGTCCGCAGCCCCAGCCCCAGCCCCAGCCCCACCCTCGTCCCCAGCCCAGCCCCTACCCCCAGCTCTAGCCCTGCCCAGTCACAATCCATGCCCAGCCCCAGCCCTGCCCCAGCCCCCGTCCCAGCCCCAGCCCCAGCCCCAGCCCAGCTCCAGCCCTGGATCCAGCCCCAGTCGCGGCCCCCGGCCCCAGCCCAGCCCTAGCCCAGCCCCAGCCCCATCCTCAGCCCCAGCCCAGCTCCAGCCACAGGCCAGCCACAGCCCTGGACCCAGCCCCAGCCCAGCCCCACCCCCGGCCCCATCCCCGGCTCCAGCCCATCCCTAGCCCAGCCCTGTCCCATGCCCAGCCCTTGCCCAGCCCTTCACTGCCCCAGTCCAAGCCCCAGCCCCGGCCTCAGCCCAGCCTAGCCCCAGCCCTGCCCCAGCCCCAGGCCTAGCCCAGCCGTGCCCTCAGCCCAGCCCCAGCCCCAGCCCAGCCCAGCCCCAGCCCGAGACCCAGCCTGGCCCCAGCCCTGCCCCAGCCCCAGCCCCTGGCCGGACCTCAGCCCTGCCCCAGCCCTGGCTCCTACCCCAGCCCTGGCTCCAGCCCCAGCCCCAGCCCTGCCCAAGCCTTGGTTCCAGCCCCAGCCCCAGCCCTGCGCCAACCCAGCCCCAGCCCAAGGCCCAGCCTCAAGCCTAGTCCTGCCCCAGCCCTGGCACCAATCCAGCCCCAGCCCTACCCCTACCTCAGCCCTAGCCCCAGCCCTGTCCGCAGCCCCAGCCCCAGCCCCAGCCCCACCCTCGCCACCAGCCCAGCCCCAGCCCCAACCTTGGCCCCAGCCCAGCCCCAGTTCAAGCCCTGCCCCAGCCCTGCCCCTGCCCCGGCCCCAGCCCCGGCCCCAGACTCGGCCCCAGCCCAGCCCCAGGCCTAGCCCTGTGCCAGCCCTACCCCAGCCCAGCCCCCGGTCCCAGCCCAGCCCAAGCCCTGGTCCAGCCCCAGCCCAAACCCCATCCTTGCCCCCAGCCCAGCCCTAGCCCTGCCCCAGTCCCAGCCCCAGCCCAGCCCCAGCCCTGGACCCAGCCCCAGCCCCACCCCAGCCTCATCCCCAGCCCAGGCCTAGCCCTGCCCCAGCCCCAGCCCCAACCCCGGACCCATCCCCGGTCCCAGCCCAGCCATAGCCCAGCCCTGCCCCCAGCCCCATCCCAGCCTCATTCCCAGCCCAGCCCCTGCCCTGGACCCAGCCCCGCCCCCACCCCAGACTCATCCCCATCCCAGGCCCAGCCCTGCCCCAGCCCCAGCCCCACCCCCGGCCCCAGCCCCAGCCCCAGCCCAGCCCCAGCCCAGCCCAGCCCCAGCCCCAGCCCTTCACCGAACCCAGCCACAGCCCGGCCCCAGCCCCATCCCGAGCCCTGCCCCAGCCGCAGCCCCAGGCCTGACCTCAGCCCTGCCACAGCCCTGGCCTGCCCCGGCCCAGCCCAGGCCTGCCCCTGCCCAGCCCCAGGCCTGCCCCCAGCCCAGCCCAAGCCCCAGCCCAGAGCCAGCCCCACCCTCAACCCCAGCCCAGCTCCAGCCACAGCCCAGCCACAGCCCTGGACCCAGCCCCAGCCCAGTGCCAGCCTAGCCCCAGCCCTGCCCTAGCTCCAGCCCTAGCCCTGTCCCCAGCCTCGGCCCGTGCCCCTGCCCCAGTCCCAGTCCTGCCCCATCCCAGCCCCAGCCGCAGCCCAGCCCCCTCCCTGGACCCAGCCCCAGCCCCAGCCCCAGCCCCAGCCCTGCGCCAAGCCAGCCCCAGCCCAAGGCCCAGCCTCAAACCTAGTCCTGCCCCAGCCCTGCCCCCAATCCAGCCCCAGCCCTACCCCTACCTCAGCCCTAGCCCCAGCCCTGCCCCAGCCCCATCCTTGCCCCCAGCCCAGCCCTAGCCCGGCCCCAGCCCAAAACCCAGCCCAAGCCCTGCCCTAGTCCCTGCCCCAGGCTCAGCCCCGGCCCCAGCCCTGCCCCAGCCCCAGCCCTAGCCCAGCCCTGCCCTCAGCCCAGCCCTAGCTCGGCCACAGCCCTGTCCGCAGCCCCAGCCCCAGCCCCACCCTCGTTCCCAGCCCAGCCCCTGCCCCAGCCCTACACCTGCCCAGTCACGATCCATACCCAGCCCCAGCCCTGCCCCAGCCCCAGCCCCAGCCCCAGACCTGCCCAAGACTTGGTTCCAGCCCCAGCCCCAGCCCCAGCCCCAGCCCTTCCCCAGCCTCAGTCCTGCCCCAGCCCCGGCCCCAGCCCCAGCCCCAGCCCTACCCCCAACCCAGCCCCAGCCATGCCCCCAGCCCAGACCTGCCCCCAGCCCCAGCCCAAGGCCCAGCCTCCAGCCTACTCCAGCCCCAGCCCCGGCCCCAACCTCAGTCCCAGCCCTACCCCAGGCCCCAGACCCTGCCCCCAGCCCAGCCCCAGACCTGCATCAGCCCTGCCCCAGCCCTAGTCCCCAGCCCACCCCCAGCAGAGCACCAGCACAGCCCCAGCCCTAGACCCAGCCCAGCCCCAGCCCCAGCCCAGCCCCTGCCCTGGACCCGGCCCCAGCCCCGCCCCAGCCTCATCCCCAGCCCAAGCCCAGCCCTGCCCCGGCCCAGCCCCAGACCCACCCTCGCCACCAGCCCAGCCCCAGCCCCAACCTTGGCCCCAGCCTGGCCCCAGTTCAAACCCTGCCCCAGACCTGCCCCTGCCCCGGCCCCAGCCCCGGCCCCAGACTCGGCCCCAGCCCAGCCCCAGGCCTAGCCCTGTGCCAGCCCTACCCCAGCCCAGCCCCGGTCCCAGCCCAGCCCAAGCCCTGGCCCAGCCCCAGCCCCACCCCCGGACCCATCCCCGGTCCCAGCCCAGCCGTAGCCCAGCCCTGCCCCAGCCCCAGCCCAACCTCATCCCCAGCCCAGCCCCTGTCCTGGACGCAGCCCCGGCCCCACCCCAGCCTCATCCCCAGCCCAGGCCCAGCCCTGTCCCAGCCCCACCCCCGGCCCCAGCCCTGGCCCCAGCCAAGCCCCACTCACGGCCCCAGCCCCGGCCCCAGCCCAGCCCCAGCCCAGCCCAGCCCAGCCCCAGCCACAGCCCTGCCCCGGCCGCAGCCCCAGGCCTGACCTCAGCCCTGCCCCAGCCCTGGCTCCTGCCCCAACCCTGGCTCCAGCCCCAGGCCCAGCCCCAGCCCCAGCCCTGCGCCAACCCAGCCCCAGCCCAAGGCCCAGCCACAAGCCTAGTCCTGCCCCAGCCCTGCCCCCAATCCAGCCCCAGCCCTACCACCAATCCAGCCCCAGCCCTACCCCTGCCTCAGCCCTAGCCCCAGCCCTGCCCCAGCCCCATCCTTGCCCCCAGCCCAGCCCTAGCTCGGCCACAGCCCTGTCCGCAGCCCCAGCCCCAGCCCCAGCCCCACCCTCGTCCCCAGCCCAGCCCCTACCCCAGCTCTAGCCCTGCCCAGTCACAATCCATGCCCAGCCCCAGCCCTGCCCCAGCCCCCGTCCCAGCCCCAGCCCCAGCCCCAGCCCAGCTCCAGCCCTGGATCCAGCCCCAGTCGCGGCCCCGGCCCCAGCCCAGCCCTAGCCCAGCCCCAGCCCCATCCTCAGCCCCAGCCCAGCTCCAGCCACAGGCCAGCCACAGCCCTGGACCCAGCCCCAGCCCAGCCCCACCCCCGGCCCCATCCCCGGCTCCAGCCCATCCCTAGCCCAGCCCTGTCCCAGGCCCAGCCCTTGCCCAGCCCTTCACTGCCCCAGTCCAAGCCCCAGCCCCGGCCTCAGCCCAGCCTAGCCCCAGCCCTGCCCCAGCCCCAGGCCTAGCCCAGCCGTGCCCTCAGCCCAGCCCCAGCCCCAGCCCAGCCCAGCCCCAGCCCGAGACCCAGCCTGGCCCCAGCCCTGCCCCAGCCCCAGCCCCTGGCCGGACCTCAGCCCTGCCCCAGCCCTGGCTCCTACCCCAGCCCTGGCTCCAGCCCCAGCCCCAGCCCTGCCCAAGCCTTGGTTCCAGCCCCAGCCCCAGCCCTGCGCCAACCCAGCCCCAGCCCAAGGCCCAGCCTCAAGCCTAGTCCTGCCCCAGCCCTGGCACCAATCCAGCCCCAGCCCTACCCCTACCTCAGCCCTAGCCCCAGCCCTGTCCGCAGCCCCAGCCCCAGCCCCAGCCCCACCCTCGCCACCAGCCCAGCCCCAGCCCCAACCTTGGCCCCAGCCCAGCCCCAGTTCAAGCCCTGCCCCAGCCCTGCCCCTGCCCCGGCCCCAGCCCCGGCCCCAGACTCGGCCCCAGCCCAGCCCCAGGCCTAGCCCTGTGCCAGCCCTACCCCAGCCCAGCCCCGGTCCCAGCCCAGCCCAAGCCCTGGTCCAGCCCCAGCCCAAACCCCATCCTTGCCCCCAGCCCAGCCCTAGCCCTGCCCCAGTCCCAGCCCCAGCCCAGCCCCAGCCCTGGACCCAGCCCCAGCCCCACCCCAGCCTCATCCCCAGCCCAGGCCTAGCCCTGCCCCAGCCCCAGCCCCAACCCCGGACCCATCCCCGGTCCCAGCCCAGCCATAGCCCAGCCCTGCCCCAGCCCCATCCCAGCCTCATTCCCAGCCCAGCCCCTGCCCTGGACCCAGCCCCGCCCCCACCCCAGACTCATCCCCATCCCAGGCCCAGCCCTGCCCCAGCCCCAGCCCCACCCCCGGCCCCAGCCCCAGCCCCAGCCCAGCCCCAGCCCAGCCCAGCCCCAGCCCCAGCCCTTCACCGAACCCAGCCACAGCCCGGCCCCAGCCCCATCCCGAGCCCTGCCCCAGCCGCAGCCCCAGGCCTGACCTCAGCCCTGCCACAGCCCTGGCCTGCCCCCGGCCCAGCCCAGGCCTGCCCCTGCCCAGCCCCAGGCCTGCCCCAGCCCAGCCCAAGCCCCAGCCCAGAGCCAGCCCCACCCTCAACCCCAGCCCAGCTCCAGCCACAGCCCAGCCACAGCCCTGGACCCAGCCCCAGCCCAGTGCCAGCCTAGCCCCAGCCCTGCCCTAGCTCCAGCCCTAGCCCTGTCCCCAGCCTCGGCCCGTGCCCCTGCCCCAGTCCCAGTCCTGCCCCATCCCAGCCCCAGCCGCAGCCCAGCCCCCTCCCTGGACCCAGCCCCAGCCCCAGCCCCAGCCCCAGCCCTGCGCCAAGCCAGCCCCAGCCCAAGGCCCAGCCTCAAACCTAGTCCTGCCCCAGCCCTGCCCCCAATCCAGCCCCAGCCCTACCCCTACCTCAGCCCTAGCCCCAGCCCTGCCCCAGCCCCATCCTTGCCCCCAGCCCAGCCCTAGCCCGGCCCCAGCCCCAGCCCCAGCCCAAGCCCTGCCCTACTCCCTGCCCCAGGCTCAGCCCCGGCCCCAGCCCTGCCCCAGCCCCAGCCCTAGCCCAGCCCTGCCCTCAGCCCAGCCCTAGCTCGGCCACAGCCCTGTCCGCAGCCCCAGCCCCAGCCCCACCCTCGTTCCCAGCCCAGCCCCTGCCCCAGCCCTACACCTGCCCAGTCACGATCCATACCCAGCCCCAGCCCTGCCCCAGCCCCAGCCCCAGCCCCAGACCTGCCCAAGACTTGGTTCCAGCCCCAGCCCCAGCCCCAGCCCCAGCCCTTCCCCAGCCTCAGTCCTGCCCCAGCCCCGGCCCCAGCCCCAGCCCCAGCCCTACCCCCAACCCAGCCCCAGCCATGCCCCCAGCACAGACCTGCCCCCAGCCCCAGCCCAAGGCCCAGCCTCCAGCCTACTCCAGCCCCAGCCCCGGCCCCAACCTCAGTCCCAGCCCTACCCCAGGCCCCAGACCCTGCCCCCAGCCCAGCCCCAGACCTGCATCAGCCCTGCCCCAGCCCTAGTCCCCAGCCCACCCCCAGCAGAGCACCAGCACAGCCCCAGCCCTAGACCCAGCCCAGCCCCAGCCCCAGCCCAGCCCCTGCCCTGGACCCGGCCCCAGCCCCGCCCCAGCCTCATCCCCAGCCCAAGCCCAGCCCTGCCCCGGCCCAGCCCCAGACCCACCCTCGCCACCAGCCCAGCCCCAGCCCCAACCTTGGCCCCAGCCCAGCCCCAGTTCAAACCCTGCCCCAGACCTGCCCCTGCCCCGGCCCCAGCCCCGGCCCCAGACTTGGCCCCAGCCCAGCCCCAGGCCTAGCCCTGTGCCAGCCCTACCCCAGCCCAGCCCCGGTCCCAGCCCAGCCCAAGCCCTGGCCCCAGCCCCAGCCCGAACCCCATCCTTGCCCGCAGCCCTAACCCTAACCCTAACCCTAACCCTAACCCTAGCCCTGGACCCAGCCCCCAGCCCCACCCCAGCCTCATCCCCAGCCCCACCCCAGCCTCATCCCCAGCACAGGCCCAGCCCTGCCCCAGCCCCAGCCCCACCCCGGGACCCATCCCCGGTCCCAGCCCAGCCATAGCACAGCCCTGCCCAGCCCCAGCCCTGCACCGAGCCCTGCCCCAGCCCGGACCCAGCCCTGCCCCAGCTCTGGCCCCAGCCCTGTCCCCAGCCCCAGCCCAGCCCCACCCTCGGCTCCAGCCCAGCCCCTGCCCCAGCCCTGCCCCGGCCCAGCCCCAGCCCCAGCCCAGCCCCAGCATTGGACCCAGCCCCAGCCCAGCCCCAGCCCCACCCTCAGCCCCAGCCCAGCTCCAGCCACAGCCCAGCCACAGCCCTGGACCCAGCCCCAGCCCAGCCCCAGCCCTGCCCCAGCCCTGCCCTCAGCCCCAGCCCCAGCCCCAGCCCAGACCCAGTCCTGCCCCAGCCCTGGACACAGCCCCACCCTGGACCCAGCCCCAGCCCCAGCCCCAGCCCAGCCCAAACCCTGGACCCAGTCACAGACCCAGCCCAGCCCAAGCCCAGCCCCAGCCACCGCCCAGCCCCAGCCCTGACCACAAGCCCAGCCCCAGCCCCAGCCCTGCACCAGCCCAGCCCCAGCCTAGCCCCAGCCCCAGCCCAGCCCCTGCCCTGGACCCAGCCCCAGCCCCACCCCAGCCTCATCCCCAGCCCAGGCCCAGCCCTGCCCCAGCCCAGCCCAGCCCCATCCCCATCCCTGCCCCCAGCCCAGCCCCAGCCCCAGCCCTGCCCAGCCCATCCCCAGCCACCACCCAGCCCCTCCCCAGCCTCATCCCCAGCCCAGGCCAAGCCCAGCCCCAGCCCAGCCCCAGCCACCGCCCAGCCCCAGCCCTGGACCCAGCCCCAGCCCCAGCCCCAGCCCCTGCCCCAGCCCCGGCCCCAGCCCCAGGCAAGCCCCACTCACGGCCCCATCCCCGGCCCCAGCCCAGCCCTGCCCCAGACCAGCCTTGCCCCGGCCCAGCCCCAGCCCAGCCCCAGCCCTGCCACAGCCCAGCCACAGCCACAGCCCAGCCCCAGCACTGGATCCAGCCCCAGTCGCAGCCCCAGCCCCAGCCCAGCCCTAGCCCAGCCCCAGCCCCACCCTCAGCCCCAGCGAATCTCCAGCCACAGCCCAGCCACAGCCCTGGACCCAGTCCCAGCCCAGCCCCAGCCCTAGCCCCAGCCCTGGACAAAGCCCCACCCCTGAGCCGAACCCAGCTCCAGCCCTGTCCCAGCCCTGGCTCCTGCCCGAACCCTGGCTCCAGCCCCAGCCCCAACCTCGCCACCAGCCCAGCCCCAGCCCCAACCTTGGCCCCAGCCCAGCCCCAGTTCAAGTCCTGCCCCAGCCCTGCCCCTGCCCCAAACCCAGCCCCGGCCCCAGACTCGGCCCAAGCCCAGCCCCAGGCCTAGCCATGTGCCAGCCCTACCCCAGCCCAGCCCCGGTCCCAGCCCAGCCCAAGCCCTGGCCCAGCCCCAGCCCAAACCCCATCCTTGCCCCGAGCCCAGCCCTAGCCCTGCCCCAGTCCCAGCCCCAGCCCAGCCCCAGCCCTGGACCCAGCCCCAGCCCCACCCCAGCCTCATCCCCAGCCCAGGCCTAGCCCTGCCCCAGACCCAGACCCACCCCCGGACCCATCCCCGGTCCCAGCCCAGCCGTAGCCCAGCTCTGACCCCAGCCCTGTCCCCAGCCCCGGCCTCTGCCCCAGCCCCAGCCCTAGCCCAGCCCTGCCCTCAGCCCCAGCCCCAGCCCCAGCCCCAGCCCCACCCTCAGCCACAGCCCAGCCCTAGCCCTGGACCCAGCCCCAGTCGCAGCCCCGAAGCCAGCCCAGCCGTAGCCCAGCCCCAGCCCCACCCTCAGCCCCAGCCCAGCTCAAGCCACAGCCCAGCCACAGCCCTGGACCCAGCCCCAGCCCAGCCCCAGCCCAGCCCTGCCCCAGCCCTGCCCTCAGCCCAGACCCAGCCCCAGCCCTGGACCCAGTCCTGCCCCAGCCCTGGACACAGCCCCACCCTGGAACCAGCCCCAGCCCCAGCCCAGGCCCAGCCCTGCCCCAGCCTAGCTCCAGCCCCAGTCCAGCCCCTGCCCTGGAATCAGTCCCAGCCCCAGCCCAGCCCAAGCCCAGCCCCAGCCACCACCCAGCCCCAGCCCTGACCCCAAGCCCAGCCCCAGCCCCAGCCCTGCACCAGCCCCACCCGAGCCTCATCCCCATCCCAGGCCCAGCCCTGCCCCAGCCCAGCCCCAGCCCCATCCCTGCCCCCAGACCAGCCCCAGCCACAGCCCAGCCCCAGCCCAGCCCCAGCCACCGCCCAGCCCCAGCCCTGCCCTAGCCCAGCCCCAGCCCTGGACCAAGCCCCACCCCTCAGCCGAACCCAGCCCCAGCCTGGCACCAGCCCTGCCCTAGCTCCAGCCCTAGCCCTGTCCCCAGCCTCGGCCCGTGCCCCTGCCTCAGTCCCAGTCCTGCCCCATCCCAGCCCCCGGCCCCATCCCTGCCCTCAGCCCAGCCCCAGACCCAGCCTGGCCCCAGCCCTGTCCCCAGCCCCAGCCACAGCCCCGGCCCCAGCCCCAGCCCCAGCCCCAGCCCTGCCCCAGCCGCAGCCCCAGGCCTGACCTCAGCCCTGCCCCAGCCCTGGCACCTGCCCCAACCCTGGCTCCTGCCCCAACCCTGGCTCCAGCCCCAGCCCCAGCCCCAGCCCCAGCCCTGCGCCAACTCAGCCCCAGCCCAAGGCCCAGCCTCAAGCCTAGTCCTGCCCCAGCCCTGCCCCCAATCCAGCCCCAGCCCTGCCCCCAATCCAGCCCCAGCCCAACCCTTACCTCAGCCCTAGCCCCAGCCCTGCCCCAGCCCCATCCTTGCCCCCAACCCAGACCTAGCCCGGCCCCAGCCCCAGCCCCAGCCCAAGCCCTGCCCTAGTCCCTGCCCCAGGCTCAGCCCCGGCCCCAGCCCTGCCCCAGTCCCAGCTCTAGCCCAGCCCTGCCCTCAGCCCAGCCCTAGCTTGGCCACAGCCCTGTCCGCAACCCCAGCCCCAGCCCCAGCCCCACCCTCGTCTGCAGCCCAGCCCCTGCCCCAGCCCTACCCCTGCCCAGTCACGGTCCATGCCCAGCCCCAGCCCAGCCCCATCCCTGGCCACAGCCCAGCCCTGCCCCAGCCTCAGCCATGCACCGAACCCAGCCCCAGCCCGGCACCAGCCCTGTCCCCAGCCCAGCCCCAGCCCCAGCCCCAGCCCAGCCCCAGCCCCAGCCCTGCCACAGCCCAGCCACAGCCCTGGACCAATCCCCAGCCCTGAGCCGAACCCAGCACCAGCCTGGCCCCAGCCCTGCCCTAGCTCCAGCCCTAGCCCTGTCCCCAGCCTCGGCCCGTGCCCCTGCCCCAGTCCCAGTCCTGCCCCATCCCAGCCCCCAGCCTCAGCCCTGCCCCCAGCCCAGCACCAGTCGCAGCCCCGGCCCCAGCCCTGCCCTCAGCCCAGCCCCAGCCCCAGCCCGGAACCAGTCCAGTCCCAGCCCTGGACACAGCCCCACCCTGGACCCAGCCCCACCCCCAGCCCAGCCCCAGCCCTGGACCCAGCCCCAGCCCCACCCCAGCCTCATCCCCAGCCCAGCCCCAGCCCTGCCCCAGCCCCAGCCCCACCCCGGGACTCATCCCCCATCCCAGCCCAGCCGTAGCACAGCCCTGCCCCAACTCTGGCCCCAGCCCTGTCCCCAGCCCCGGCCCCTGCCCCAGCCCCCGCTCTAGCCCAGCCCTGCCCTCAGCCCCAGCCTCAACGCCAGCCCCACCCTCGGCCCCAGCCCCAGCCCCTGACCCAGCCCTGCCCCGGCCCAGCCCCAGCCCCAGCCCAGCCCCAGCCCTGGACCCAGCACCAGCCCAGCCCCAGCCACAGCCCAGCCCCAGCCCTGGACCCAGCCCCAGTCGCAGCCCCGGCCCCAGCCCAGCCCTAGCCCAGCCCCAGCCCCACCCTCAGCCCCAGCCCAGCTCAAGCCACAGCCCAGCCACAGCCCTGGACCCAGCCCCAGCCCAGCCCCAGCCCTGCCCCAGCCCTGCCCTCAGCCCAGCCCCAGCCCCAGCCCGGACCCAGTCCTGCCCCAGCCCTGGACACAGCCCCACCCTGGACCCAGCCCCAGCCCCAGCCCAGCCCCAGCCCTGCCCCAGCCTAGCCCCAGCCACCACCCAGCCCCAGCCCTGGACCCAGTCCCAGCCCCAGCCTAGCCCAAGCCCAGCCCCAGCCACCGCCCAGCCCCAGCCCTGACCCCAAGCCCAGCCCCAGGCCCAGCCCTGCACCAGCCCTGCCCCAGCCTAGCCCCAGCCCCAGCCCAGCCCCTGCCCTGGACCCAGCCCCAGCCCCAAACCAGCCTCATCCCCAGCCCAGGCCCAGCCCGGCCCCAGCCCAGCCCCAGCCACCGCCCAGCCCCAGCCCTGGACCCAGCCCCAGCCCCAGCCCTCTCCCAGTCCCCGCCCCAGCCCCAGCCCCACCCCCGGACCCATCCCCGGTCCCAGCCCAGCCGTAGCCCAGCCCTGCCCCAGCCCCCGCCCTGCCCAGCCCCAGCCCGGCCGCAGCCCTGCCCCAGCTCTGACCCCAGCCCTGTCCCCAGCCCCGGCCCCTGCCCCAGCCCCAGCCCTAGCCCAGCCCTGCCCTCAGCCACAGCCCCAGCCCCAGCCCCACCCTCGGCCCCAGCCCAGCCCCTGCCCCAGCCCTGCCCCGGCCCACCCCATTCCCAGCCCAGCCTTAGCCCTGCCCCAGCCCCAGCCTGGCCCCTGCCCTGTCCCCAGCCACAGCCACAGCCCAGCCCCAGCTCCAGCCCCAGCCCTGCCCCAGCCGCAGCCCCAGGCCTGACCTCAGCCCTGCCCCAGCCCTGGCTCCTGCCCCAACCCTGGCTCCAGCCCCAGCCCCAGCCCCAGCCCCAGCCCTGAGCCAACTCAGCCCCAGCCCAAGGCCCAGCCTCAAGCCTACTCCAGCCCCAGCCCCGGCCCCTACCTCAGTCCCAGCCCTACCCCAGGCCCCAGCCCCTGCCCCCAGCCCAGCCCCAGACCTGCATCAGCCCTGCCCCAGCCCTAGTCCCCAGCCCACCCCCAGCAGAGCACCAGCACAGCCCCAGCCATAGACCCAGCCCAGACCCAGCTCAGGCCCAGCCCTGCCCCGGCCCAGCCCCAGCCCCACCCTCAGCCCCAGCCCAGCTCAAGCCACAGCCCAGCCACAGCCCTGGACCCAGCCCCAGCCCAGCCCCATCCCCAGCCCTGCCCCAGCCCTGCCCTAAGCCCAGCCCCCAGCCCCAGCCCGGACCCAGTCCTGCCCCAACCCTGGACACAGCCCCACCCTGGACCCAGCCCCAGCCCCAGCCCAGCCCCAGCCCTGCCCCAGCGTAGCCTCATCCCCAGTCCAGCCCCTGCCCTGGACCCAGTCCCAGCCCCAGCCCACCCCAAGCCCAGCCCCAGCCACCACCCAGCCCCAGCCCTGACCCCAAGCCCAGCCCCAGCCCCAGCCCTGCACCAGCCCCACCCCAGCCTCATCCCCAGCCCAGGCCCAGCCCTGCCCCGGCCCAGCCCCAGCCCCAGCCCCATCCAAGCCCCACTCACGGCCCCATCCCTGGCCCCAGCCCAGCCCTGCCCCAGCCCCAGCCCTGCACCGAACCCAGCCCCAGCCTGGCCCCAGCCCTGCCCCAGCCCAGCCACAGCCACAGCCCAGCCCCAGCCCTGGATCCAGCCCCAGTCGCAGCCCCGGCCCCAACCTCAGCCCCAGCCCCAGCCCTGCCCTAGCCCAGCCCCAGCCCTGGACCAAGCCCCACCCCTGAGCCGAACCCAGCCCCAGCCTGGCCCCAGCCCTACCCTAGCTCCAGCCCTAGCCCTGTCCCCAGCCTCGGCCCGTGCCCCTGCCCCAGTCCCAGTCCTGCCCCATCCCAGCCTCCAGCCCCAGCCCTGTCCCCAGCCACAGCCCAGCCCCAGCCCCAGCCCCAGCCCTGCCCCAGCCGCAGCCCCAGGCCTGACCTCAGCCCTGCCCCAGCCCTGGTCCTGCCCCAACCCTGGCTCCAGCCCCAGCCCCAGCCCTGCCCAAGCCTTGGTTCCAGCCCCAGCCCCAGCCCTGCGCCAACCCAGCCCCAGCCCAAGGCCCAGCCTCAAGCCTAGTCCCTGCCCCAGCCCTGGCCCCAATCCAGCCCCAGCCCTACCCCTACCTCAGCCCTAGCCCCAGCCCTTTCCGCAGCCCCAGCTCCAGCCCCAGCCCCACCCTCCCCACCAGCCCAGCCCCAGCCCCAACCTTGGCCCCAGTCCAGCCCCAGTTCAAGCCCTGCCCCAGCCCTGCCCCTGCCCCGGCCCCAGCCCCGGCCCCAGACTTGGCCCCAGCCCAGACAAAGGCCTAGCCCTGTGCCAGACCTACCCCAGCCCAGCCCCGGTCCTAGCCCAGCCCAAGCCCTGGCCCTGCCCCAGCCCAAACCCCATCCTTGTCCCCAGCCCAGGCCTAGCCCTGACCCAGTCCCAGCCCCAGGCCAGCCCCAGCCCTGGACCCAGCCCCAGCCCCACCCCCACCCCAGCCTCATCCCCAGCCCAGCCCCAGCCCAGCCCCAGCCCCTGCCCCACCCTCGACCCCAGCCCAGCCCCTGCCCCAGCCCTGCCCCGGCCCACCCCAGCCCCAGCCCAGCCCCAGCCCTGCCCCAGCCCCAGCCCCAGCCCTGCCCCAGCCTCAGTCCTGCCCCAGCCCTGGCCCCTGCCCCAGCCCCAGCCCTGCCCCCAACCCAGCCCCAGGCATCCCCCATGACCAAGGCCCAGCCTCCAGCCTACTCCAGCCCCAGCCCCGGCCCCAACCTCAGTCCCAGCCCTACCTCAGGCCCCAGACCTGGGTCAGCCCTGCCCCAGCCCTAGTCCCCATCCCTCCCCCAGCACAGCACCAGAACAGCCCCAGCCCTAGACCCAGCCCAGCCCCAGCCCCAGCCCAGCCCAGCCCAGCCACAGCCCAGCCCCAGCCCCACCCTCAGCCCCAGCCCAGCTCCAGCCACAACCCAGCCACAGCCCTGGACCCAGCCCCGGCCAAGACCAAGCCCCACCCCTGAGCCGAACCCAGCCCCAGCCCTGCCCCAGCCCAGCCCAGCCACAGCCCAGCCATAGCCCCACCCTCAGCCCCAGCCCAGCTCCAGCCACAGCCCAGCCCTTGCCCTAGCCCAGCCCCAGCCCTGGACCAAGCCCCACCCCTGAGCCGAACCCAGCCCCAGCCTGGTCCCAGCCCCAGCCCTAGCTCCACACCTAGCCCTGTCCCCAGCCTCGGCCCATGCCTCTGCCCCAGTCCCAGTCCTGCCCCATCCCAGCTCCCAGCCCCAGCCCTGCCCCCAGCCCAGCCCCACACCCAGCCTGGCCCCAGCCCTGTCCCCAGCCCCAGCCACAGCCCAGTCCCCGGCCCAGCCCCAGCCTAGCCCCAGCCCTGCCCCAGCCCCAGCCCCAGCCCTGACCTCAGCCCTGCCCCAGCCCTGGCTCCTGCCCCAACCCTGGCTCCAGCCCCAGCCCCAGCCCTGCGCCAACCCAGCCCCAGCCCAAGGCCCAGCCTCAAGCCTAGTCCTGCCCCAGCCCTGGCCCCAATCCAGCCCCAGCCCTACCCCTACCTCAGCCCTAGCCCCAGCCCTGTCCGCAGCCCCAGTCCCAGCCCCAGCCCCACCTCGCCACCAGCCCAGCCCCAGCCCCAACCTTGGCCCCAGCCCAGCCCCAGTTCAAGCCCTGCCCCAGCCCTGCCCCTGCCCCGGCCCCAGCCCAGCCCCTGTCCCAGCCCTGCCCCGGCCCAGCCCCAGCCCCAGCCCAGCCCCTGCCCTGGACCCAGCCCCAGCCCAGCCCCAGCCCAGCCCCAGCCCTGGACCCAGTCCCAGTCGCAGCCCCGGCCCCAGCCCAGCCCTAGCCCAGCCCCAGCCCCACTCTCAGCCCCAGCCCAGCTCAAGCCCCAGCCCAGCCCCTGCCCTGGACCCAGCCCCAGCCCCACCCCATCCTCATCCCCAGCCCAGGCCCAGCCCCGCCCCAGCCCAGCCCCAGCCACCGCCCAGCCCCAGCCCCAACCTTGGCCCCAGCCCAGCCCCTGTTCAAGCCCTGCCCCAGCCCTGCCCCTGCCCCGGCCCCAGCCCCAGCCCCACCCTCGGCCCCAGCCCAGCCCCTGTCCCAGCCCTGCCCCGGCCCAGCCCCAGCCCCAGCCCAGCCCCTGCCCTGGACCCAGCCACAGCCCAGCCCCAGCCCAGCCCCAGCCCTGGACCCAGTCCCAGTCGCAGTTCCGGCCCCAGCCCAGCCCTAGCCCAGCCCCAGCCCCACTCTCAGCCCCAGCCCAGCTCAAGCCCCAGCCCCAGCCCCTTCCCTGGACCCAGCCCCAGCCCCACCCCAGCCTCATCCCCAGCCCAGGCCCAGCCCCACCCCAGCCCAGCCCCAGCCACCGCACAGCCCCAGCCCTGGACCCAGCCCCAGCCCCAGCCCCACCCTCGGCCCCAGCCCAGCCCCTGACCCAGCCCTGCCCCGGCCCAGCCCCAGCCCCAGCCCAGCCCCAGCCCTGGACCCAGCCCCAGCCACAGCCCAGCCCCAGCCCTGGACCCAGCCCCAGTCGCAGCCCCCGGCCCCAGCCCAGCCCTAGCCCAGCCCCAGCCCCACCCTCAGCCCCAGCCCAGCTCCAGCCACAGCCCAGCCACAGCCCTGGACCCAGCCCCAGCCCAGCCCCAGCCCTGCCCCAGCCCTGCCCTCAGCCCAGCCCCAGCCCCAGCCCGGCCCCAGCCCTGTCCCCAGCCCCAGCCACAGCCCAGTCCCCGGCCCAGCCCCAGCCTAGCCCCAGCCCTGCCCCAGCCCCAGCCCCAGCCCTGACCTCAGCCCTGCCCCAGCCCTGGCTCCTGCCCCAACCCTGGCTCCAGCCCCAGCCCCAGCCCTGCGCCAACCCAGCCCCAGCCCAAGGCCCAGCCTCAAGCCTAGTCCTGCCCCAGCCCTGGCCCCAATCCAGCCCCAGCCCTACCCCTACCTCAGCCCTAGCCCCAGCCCTGTCCGCAGCCCCAGTCCCAGCCCCAGCCCCACCCTCGCCACCAGCCCAGCCCCAGCCCCAACCTTGGCCCCAGCCCAGCCCCAGTTCAAGCCCTGCCCCAGCCCTGCCCCTGCCCCGGCCCCAGCCCAGCCCCTGTCCCAGCCCTGCCCCGGCCCAGCCCCAGCCCCAGCCCAGCCCCTGCCCTGGACCCAGCCACAGCCCAGCCCCAGCCCAGCCCCAGCCCTGGACCCAGTCCCAGTCGCAGCCCCGGCCCCAGCCCAGCCCTAGCCCAGCCCCAGCCCCACTCTCAGCCCCAGCCCAGCTCAAGCCCCAGCCCAGCCCCTGCCCTGGACCCAGCCCCAGCCCCACCCCATCCTCATCCCCAGCCCAGGCCCAGCCCCGCCCCAGCCCAGCCCCAGCCACCGCCCAGCCCCAGCCCCAACCTTGGCCCCAGCCCAGCCCCTGTTCAAGCCCTGCCCCAGCCCTGCCCCTGCCCCGGCCCCAGCCCCAGCCCCACCCTCGGCCCCAGCCCAGCCCCTGTCCCAGCCCTGCCCCGGCCCAGCCCCAGCCCCAGCCCAGCCCCTGCCCTGGACCCAGCCACAGCCCAGCCCCAGCCCAGCCCCAGCCCTGGACCCAGTCCCAGTCGCAGTTCCGGCCCCAGCCCAGCCCTAGCCCAGCCCCAGCCCCACTCTCAGCCCCAGCCCAGCTCAAGCCCCAGCCCAGCCCCTTCCCTGGACCCAGCCCCTACCCCACCCCAGCCTCATCCCCAGCCCAGGCCCAGCCCCACCCCAGCCCAGCCCCCAGCCACTGCCCAGCCCCAGCCCTGGACCGAGCCCCAGCCCCAGCCCCACCCCTCGGCCCCAGCCCAGCCCCTGACCCAGCCCTGCCCCCGGCCCAGCCCCAGCCCCAGCCCAGCCCCAGCCCTGGACCCAGCCCCAGCCACAGCCCAGCCCCAGCCCTGGACCCAGCCCCAGCCACAGCCCCGGCCCCAGCCCAGCCCTAGCCCAGCCCCAGCCCCACCCTCAGCCCCAGCCCAGCTCCAGCCACAGCCCAGCCACAGCCCTGGACCCAGCCCCAGCCCAGCCCCAGCCCTGCCCCAGCCCTGCCCTCAGCCCAGCCCCAGCCCCAGCCCGGACCCAGTCCTGCCCCAGCCCTGGACACAGCCCCACCCTGGACCCAGCCCCAGCCCCAGCCCAGCCCCAGCCCTGCCCCAGCCTAGCCCCAGCCCTGGAACCAGTCCCAGCCGCAGCCTAGCCCAAGCCCAGCCCCAGTCACCGCCCAGCCCCAGCCCTACCCCAGCCCAGACCCGATCCCAGCCCAGCCCAAGCCCTGGCCCAGCCACAGCCCAAACCCCATCCTTGCCCCCAGCCCAGCCCTAGCCCTGCCCCTGTCCCAGCCCCAGCACAGCCCCAGCCCTGGACCCAGCCCCAGCCCCACCCCAGCCTCATCCCCAGCCCAGCCCCAGCCCAGCCCCACCCCCCGGACCCATCCCCGGTCGCAGCCCAGCCGTCGCCCAGCCCTGCCCCAGCCCCCGCCCTGCCCAGCCCCAGCCCGGCTGCAACCCTGCCCCAGCTCTGACCCCAGCCCTGTCCCCAGCCCCGGCCCCTGCCCCAGCCCCAGCCCTAGCCCAGCCCTGCCCTCAGCCCCCAGCCCCAGCCCCAGCCCCACCCTCGGCCCCAGCCCAGCCCCTGCCCCAGCCCAGCCCTGCCCCGGCCCACCCCATTCCCAGCACAGCCCCAGCCCTGCCCCAGCCCCAGACCCAGACCCAGACCCAGCCCTGCCCCAGCCTCAGTCCTGCCCCAGCCCCGGCCCCTGCCCCAGCCCCAGCCCAGCCCCCAACCCAGCCGCAGCCATGCCCCCAGCCCCAGCCCAAGGCTCAGCCTCCAGACTACTCCAGCCCCAGCCCCGGCCCTAACCTCAGTCCCAGCCCTACCTCAGGCCCCAGACCTGGGTCAGCCCTGCCCCAGCCCTTGTCCACATCCCTCCCCCAGCACAGCACCAGAACAGACCCAGCCCTAGACCCAGCCCAGCCCCAGCCCCAGCCCAGCCCAGCCACAGCCCAGCCCCAGCCCCAACCAAACCCCCAGCCCAGCTCCAGCCACAGCCCAGCCACAGCCCTGGACCCAGCCCCAGCCAAGACCAAGCCCCACCCCTGAGCCGAACCCAGCCCCAGCCCTGCCCCAGCCCAGCCCAGCCCAGCCACAGCCCAGCCCCAGCCCCACCCTCAGCCCCAGCCCAGCTCCAGCCACAGCCCAACCCTTGCCCTAGCCCAGACCCAGCCCTGGACCAAGCCCCACCCCTGAGCCGAACCCAGCCCCAGCCTGGTCCCAGCCCCAGCCCTAGCTCCACACCTAGCCCTGTCCCCCAGCCTCGGCCCGTGCCTCTGCCCCAGTCCCAGTCCTGCCCCATCCCAGCTCCCAGCCCCAGCCCCTGCCCCCAGCCCAGCCCCACACCCAGCCTGGCCCCAGCCCTGTCCCCAGCCCCAGCCACAGCCCAGTCCCCGGCCCAGCCCCAGCCCCAGCCCCTTGCCCCAGCCCCAGCCCCAGCCCTGACCTCAGCCCTGCCCCAGCCCTGGCTCCTGCCCCAACCCTGGCTCCAGCCCCAGCCCCCAGCCCTGCGCCAACCCAGCCCCAGCCCAAGGCCCAGCCTCAAGCTAGTCCTGCCCCAGCCCTGGCCCCAATCCAGACCCAGCCCTACCCCTACCTCAGCCCTAGCCCCAGCCCTGTCCGCAGCCCCAGCCCCCAGCCCCAGCCCCACCCCTCGCCACTAGCCCAGCCCCAGCCCCAACCTTGGCCCCAGCCCAGCCCCAGTTCAAGCCCTGCCCCAGCCCTGCCCCTGCCCCGGCCCCAGCCCCAGCCCCACCCTCGGCCCCAGCCCAGCCCCTGTCCAGCCCTGCCCCGGCCCAGCCCCCAGCCCCAGCCCAGCCCCTGCCCTGGACCCAGCCCCAGCCCAGCCCCAGCCCAGGCCCAGCCCTGGACCCAGCCCCAGTCGCAGCCCCGGCCCCAGCCCAGCCCTAGCCCAGCCCCAGCCCCACTCTCAGCCCCAGCCCAGCTCAAGCCACAGCCCTGCCCCAGCCGCAGCCCCAGGCCTGACCTCAGCCCTGCCCCAGCCCTGGCTCCTGCCCCAACCCTGGCTCCAGCCCCAGCCCCAGCCCCAGCCCCAGCCCTGAGCCAACTCAGCCCCAGCCCAAGGCCCAGCCTCAAGCCTACTCCAGCCCCAGCCCCCGGCCCCTACCTCAGTCCCAGCCCTACCCCAGGCCCCAGCCCCTGCCCCCAGCCCAGCCCCAGACCTGCATCAGCCCTGCCCCAGCCCTAGTCCCCAGCCCACCCCCAGCAGAGCACCAGCACAGCCCCAGCCATAGACCCAGCCCAGACCAGCTCAGGCCCAGCCCTGCCCCGGCCCAGCCCCCAGCCCCACCCTCAGCCCCAGCCCAGCTCAAGCCACAGCCCAGCCACAGCCCTGGACCCAGCCCCAGCCCAGCCCCATCCCCAGCCCTGCCCCAGCCCTGCCCTAAGCCCAGCCCCAGCCCCAGCCCGGACCCAGTCCTGCCCCAACCCTGGACACAGCCCCACCCCTGGACCCAGCCCCAGCCCCAGCCCAGCCCCAGCCCTGCCCCAGCGTAGCCTCATCCCCAGTCCAGCCCCTGCCCTGGACCCAGTCCCAGCCCCAGCCCACCCCAAGCCCAGCCCCAGCCCACCACCCAGCCCCAGCCCTGACCCCAAGCCCAGCCCCAGCCCCAGCCCTGCACCAGCCCCACCCCAGCCTCATCCCCAGCCCAGGCCCAGCCCTGCCCCGGCCCAGCCCCAGCCCCAGCCCCATCCAAGCCCCACTCACGGCCCCATCCCTGGCCCCCAGCCCAGCCCTGCCCCAGCCCCCAGCCCTGCACCGAACCCAGCCCCAGCCTGGCCCCAGCCCTGCCCCAGCCCAGCCACAGCCACAGCCCAGCCCCAGCCCTGGATCCAGCCCCAGTCGCAGCCCCGGCCCCAACCTCAGCCCCAGCCCCAGCCCTGCCCTAGCCCAGCCCCAGCCCTGGACCAAGCCCCACCCCTGAGCCGAACCCAGCCCCCAGCCTGGCCCCAGCCCTACCCTAGCTCCAAGCCCTAGCCCTGTCCCCAGCCTCGGCCCGTGCCCCTGCCCCCAGTCCCAGTCCTGCCCCATCCCAGCCTCCAGCCCCAGCCCTGTCCCCAGCCACAGCCCAGCCCCAGCCCCAGCCCCAGCCCTGCCCCAGCCGCAGCCCCAGGCCTGACCTCAGCCCTGCCCCAGCCCTGGTCCTGCCCCAACCCTGGCTCCAGCCCCAGCCCCAGCCCTGCCCAAGCCTTGGTTCCAGCCCCAGCCCCAGCCCTGCGCCAACCCAGCCCCAGCCCAAGGCCCCAGCCTCAAGCCTAGTCCTGCCCCAGCCCTGGCCCCAATCCAGCCCCAGCCCTACCCCTACCTCAGCCCTAGCCCCAGCCCTTTCCGCAGCCCCAGCTCCAGCCCCAGCCCCACCCTCCCCACCAGCCCCAGCCCCAGCCCCAACCTTGGCCCCAGGCCAGCCCCAGTTCAAGCCCTGCCGCAGCCCTGCCCCTGCCCCGGCCCCAGCCCCGGCCCCAGACTTGGCCCCAGCCCAGACAAAGGCCTAGCCCTGTGCCAGACCTACCCCAGCCCAGCCCCGGTCCTAGCCCAGCCCAAGCCCTGGCCCTGCCCCAGCCCAAACCCCATCCTTGTCCCCAGCCCAGGCCTAGCCCTGACCCAGTCCCAGCCCCAGGCCAGCCCCAGCCCTGGACCCAGCCCCCAGCCCACCCCACCCCAGCCTCATCCCCAGCCCAGCCCCAGCCCAGCCCCAGCCCCTGCCCCACCCTCGACCCCAGCCCAGCCCCTGCCCCAGCCCTGCCCCGGCCCACCCCAGCCCCAGCCCAGCCCCAGCCCTGCCCCAGCCCCAGCCCCAGCCCTGCCCCAGCCTCAGTCCTGCCCCAGCCCTGGCCCCTGCCCCAGCCCCAGCCCTGCCCCCAACCCAGCCCCAGGCATCCCCATGACCAAGGCCCAGCCTCCAGCCTACTCCAGCCCCAGCCCCGGCCCCAACCTCAGTCCCAGCCCCTACCTCAGGCCCCAGACCTGGGTCAGCCCTGCCCCAGCCCTAGTCCCCATCCCTCCCCCAGCACAGCACCAGAACAGCCCCAGCCCTAGACCCAGCCCAGCCCCAGCCCCAGCCCAGCCCCAGCCCAGCCACAGCCCAGCCCCAGCCCCACCCTCAGCCCCAGCCCAGCTCCAGCCACAACCCAGCCACAGCCCTGGACCCAGCCCCGGCCAAGACCAAGCCCCACCCCTGAGCCGAACCCAGCCCCAGCCCTGCCCCAGCCCAGCCCAGCCACAGCCCAGCCATAGCCCCACCCTCAGCCCCAGCCCAGCTCCAGCCACAGCCCAGCCTTGCCCTAGCCCAGCCCCAGCCCTGGACCAAGCCCCACCCCTGAGCCGAACCCAGCCCCAGCCTGGTCCCAGCCCCAGCCCTAGCTCCACACCTAGCCCTGTCCCCAGCCTCGGCCCATGCCTCTGCCCCAGTCCCAGTCCTGCCCCATCCCAGCTCCCAGCCCCAGCCCTGCCCCCAGCCCAGCCCCACACCCAGCCTGGCCCCAG
The DNA here is from genome assembly GCF_026170545.1 of Melanerpes formicivorus. Lineage (NCBI taxonomy): Eukaryota > Metazoa > Chordata > Aves > Piciformes > Picidae > Melanerpes > Melanerpes formicivorus. The sequence goes on along the minus strand of NW_027145199.1, from coordinate 2,955 downwards.
CCCTGTCCCCAGCCCCAGCCACAGCCCAGTCCCCGGCCCAGCCCCAGCCTAGCCCCAGCCCTGCCCCAGCCCCAGCCCCAGCCCTGACCTCAGCCCTGCCCCAGCCCTGGCTCCTGCCCAACCCTGGCTCCAGCCCCAGCCCCAGCCCTGCGCCAACCCAGCCCCAGCCCAAGGCCCAGCCTCAAGCCTAGTCCTGCCCCAGCCCTGGCCCCAATCCAGCCCCAGCCCTACCCCTACCTCAGCCCTAGCCCCAGCCCTGTCCGTAGCCCCCAGTCCCAGCCCCCAGCCCCACCCTCGCCACCAGCCCCAGCCCCAGCCCCAACCTTGGCCCCAGCCCAGCCCCAGTTCAAGCCCTGCCCCCAGCCCTGCCCCTGCCCCGGCCCCCAGCCCAGCCCCTGTCCCAGCCCTGCCCCGGCCCAGCCCCAGCCCCAGCCCAGCCCCTGCCCTGGACCCAGCCACAGCCCAGCCCCAGCCCAGCCCCAGCCCTGGACCCAGTCCCAGTCGCAGCCCCGGCCCCAGCCCAGCCCTAGCCCAGCCCCAGCCCCACTCTCAGACCCCAGCCCAGCTCAAGCCCCAGCCCAGCCCCTGCCCTGGACCCAGCCCCCAGCCCCACCCCATCCTCATCCCCACCCAGCCCAGCCCGCCCGCCCCAGCCCAGCCCCAGCCACCGCCCAGCCCCAGCCCCAACCTTGGCCCCCAGCCCAGCCCCTGTTCAAGCCCTGCCCCAGCCCTGCCCCTGCCCCGGCCCCAGCCCCAGCCCCACCCTCGGCCCCAGCCCAGCCCCTGTCCCAGCCCTGCCCCGGCCCAGCCCCAGCCCCAGCCCAGCCCCTGCCCTGGACCCAGCCACAGCCCAGCCCCAGCCCAGCCCCAGCCCTGGACCCAGTCCCAGTCGCAGTTCCGGCCCCAGCCCAGCCCTAGCCCAGCCCCAGCCCCACTCTCAGCCCCAGCCCAGCTCAAGCCCCAGCCCAGCCCCTTCCCTGGACCCAGCCCCAGCCCCACCCCAGCCTCATCCCCAGCCCAGCCCAGCCCCACCCCAGCCCAGCCCCAGCCACCGCACAGCCCCAGCCCTGGACCCAGCCCCAGCCCCAGCCCCACCCTCGGCCCCAGCCCAGCCCCTGACCCAGCCCTGCCCCGGCCCAGCCCCAGCCCCAGCCCAGCCCCAGCCCTGGACCCAGCCCCAGCCACAGCCCAGCCCCAGCCTGGACCCAGCCCCAGTCGCAGCCCCGGCCCCAGCCCAGCCCTAGCCCAGCCCCAGCCCCACCCTCAGCCCCAGCCCAGCTCCAGCCACAGCCCAGCCACAGCCTGGACCCAGCCCCAGCCCAGCCCCAGCCCTGCCCCAGCCCTGCCCTCAGCCCAGCCCCAGCCCCAGCCCGGCCCCAGCCCTGTCCCCAGCCCCAGCCACAGCCCAGTCCCCGGCCCAGCCCCAGCCTAGCCCCAGCCCTGCCCCAGCCCCAGCCCCAGCCCTGACCTCAGCCCTGCCCCAGCCCTGGCTCCTGCCCAACCCTGGCTCCAGCCCCAGCCCCCAGCCCTGCGCCAACCCAGCCCCAGCCCAAGGCCCAGCCTCAAGCCTAGTCCTGCCCCAGCCCTGGCCCCAATCCAGCCCCAGCCCTACCCCTACCTCAGCCCTAGCCCCAGCCCTGTCCGCAGCCCCAGTCCCAGCCCCAGCCCCACCCTCGCCACCCAGCCCAGCCCCAGCCCCAACCTTGGCCCCAGCCCCAGCCCCAGTTCAAGCCCTGCCCCAGCCCTGCCCCTGCCCCGGCCCCAGCCCAGCCCCTGTCCCAGCCCTGCCCCGGCCCAGCCCCAGCCCCAGCCCAGCCCCTGCCCTGGACCCAGCCACAGCCCAGCCCCAGCCCAGCCCCAGCCCTGGACCCAGTCCCAGTCGCAGCCCCCCGGCCCCCAGCCCAGCCCTAGCCCAGCCCCCAGCCCCACTCTCAGCCCCAGCCCAGCTCAAGCCCCCAGCCCAGCCCCTGCCCTGGACCCAGCCCCAGCCCCACCCCATCCTCATCCCCAGCCCAGGCCCAGCCCCGCCCCAGCCCAGCCCCAGCCACCGCCCAGCCCCAGCCCCAACCTTGGCCCCAGCCCAGCCCCTGTTCAAGCCCTGCCCCAGCCCTGCCCCTGCCCCGGCCCCAGCCCCAGCCCCACCCTCGGCCCCAGCCCAGCCCCTGTCCCAGCCCTGCCCCCGGCCCAGCCCCAGCCCCAGCCCAGCCATCAGCCCCTGCCCTGGACCCAGCCACAGCCCAGCCCCAGCCCAGCCCCAGCCCTGGACCCAGTCCCAGTCGCAGTTCCGGCCCCAGCCCAGCCCTAGCCCAGCCCCAGCCCCACTCTCAGCCCCAGCCCAGCTCAAGCCCCAGCCCAGCCCCTTCCCTGGACCCAGCCCCTACCCCACCCCAGCCTCATCCCCAGCCCAGGCCCAGCCCCACCCCAGCCCAGCCCCAGCCACCGCCCCAGCCCCAGCCCTGGACCGAGCCCCAGCCCCAGCCCCACCCTCGGCCCCAGCCCAGCCCCTGACCCAGCCCTGCCCCGGCCCAGCCCCAGCCCCAGCCCAGCCCCAGCCCTGGACCCAGCCCCAGCCACAGCCCAGCCCCAGCCCTGGACCCAGCCCCAGCCACAGCCCCGGCCCCAGCCCAGCCCTAGCCCAGCCCCAGCCCCACCCTCAGCCCCAGCCCAGCTCCAGCCACAGCCCAGCCACAGCCCTGGACCCAGCCCCAGCCCAGCCCCAGCCCTGCCCCAGCCCTGCCCTCAGCCCAGCCCCAGCCCCAGCCCGGACCCAGTCCTGCCCCAGCCCTGGACACAGCCCCACCCTGGACCCAGCCCCAGCCCCAGCCCAGCCCCAGCCCTGCCCCAGCCTAGCCCCAGCCCTGGAACCAGTCCCAGCCGCAGCCTAGCCCAAGCCCAGCCCCAGTCACCGCCCAGCCCCCAGCCCTACCCCAGCCCAGACCCGATCCCAGCCCAGCC
>NW_027145198.1:0-26397 GCF_026170545.1 Melanerpes formicivorus | reverse complement strand
ATGGCAAATTGGATTTGGTGCTAGGTCTTTCCCTTTAGGTTTTACCCCAACAATGTTTTCATTAGTTTCGCTCACTCTCGAAATCAAGCATTTTACAGCAGGTTGGAGCAGCCTGTATCTCAGCACAGGAATAAGGTAGGGAAGAATTCTAAGGCTCATTTTGACTGCCTCCAGAAGTTAGATCAGATGGCAAATTGGATTTGGTGCTAGGTCTTTCCCTTTAGGTTTTACCCCAACAATGTTTTCATTAGTTTCGCTCACTCTCTAAATCAAGCATTTTACAGCAGGTTGGAGCAGCCTGTATCTCAGCACAGGAATAAGGTAGGGAAGAATTCTAAGGCTCATTTTGACTGCCTCCAGAAGTTAGATCAGATGGCAAATTGGATTTGGTGCTAGGTCTTTCCCTTTAGGTTTTACCCCAACAATGTTTTCATTAGTTTCGCTCACTCTCGAAATCAAGCATTTTACAGCAGGTTGGAGCAGCCTGTATCTCAGCACAGGAATAAGGTAGGGAAGAATTCTAAGGCTCATTTTGACTGCCTCCAGAAGTTAGATCAGATGGCAAATTGGATTTGGTGCTAGGTCTTTCCCTTTAGGTTTTACCCCAACAATGTTTTCATTAGTTTCGCTCACTCTCGAAATCAAGCATTTTACAGCAGGTTGGAGCAGCCTGTATCTCAGCACAGGAATAAGGTAGGGAAGAATTCTAAGGCTCATTTTGGACTGCCTCCAGAAGTTAGATCAGATGGCAAATTGGATTTGGTGCTAGGTCTTTCCCTTTAGGTTTTACCCCAACAATGTTTTCATTAGTTTCGCTCACTCTCGAAATCAAGCATTTTACAGCAGGTTGGAGCAGCCTGTATCTCAGCACAGGAATAAGGTAGGGAAGAATTCTAAGGCTCATTTTGACTGCCTCCAGAAGTTAGATCAGATGGCAAATTGGATTTGGTGCTAGGTCTTTCCCTTTAGGTTTTACCCCAACAATGTTTTCATTAGTTTCGCTCACTCTCGAAATCAAGCATTTTACAGCAGGTTGGAGCAGCCTGTATCTCAGCACAGGAATAAGGTAGGGAAGAATTCTAAGGCTCATTTTGACTGCCTCCAGAAGTTAGATCAGATGGCAAATTGGATTTGGTGCTAGGTCTTTCCCTTTAGGTTTTACCCCAACAATGTTTTCATTAGTTTCGCTCACTCTCGAAATCAAGCATTTTACAGCAGGTTGGAGCAGCCTGTATCTCAGCACAGGAATAAGGTAGGGAAGAATTCTAAGGCTCATTTTGACTGCCTCCAGAAGTTAGATCAGATGGCAAATTGGATTTGGTGCTAGGTCTTTCCCTTTAGGTTTTACCCCAACAATGTTTTCATTAGTTTCGCTCACTCTCGAAATCAAGCATTTTACAGCAGGTTGGAGCAGCCTGTATCTCAGCACAGGAATAAGGTAGGGAAGAATTCTAAGGCTCATTTTGACTGCCTCCAGAAGTTAGATCAGATGGCAAATTGGATTTGGTGCTAGGTCTTTCCCTTTAGGTTTTACCCCAACAATGTTTTCATTAGTTTCGCTCACTCTCGAAATCAAGCATTTTACAGCAGGTTGGAGCAGCCTGTATCTCAGCACAGGAATAAGGTAGGGAAGAATTCAAAGGCTCATTTTGACTGCCTCCAGAAGTTAGATCAGATGGCAAATTGGATTTGGTGCTAGGTCTTTCCCTTTAGGTTTTACCCCAACAATGTTTTCATTAGTTTCGCTCACTCTCGAAATCAAGCATTTTACAGCAGGTTGGAGCAGCCTGTATCTCAGCACAGGAATAAGGTAGGGAAGAATTCTAAGGCTCATTTTGACTGCCTCCAGAAGTTAGATCAGATGGCAAATTGGATTTGGTGCTAGGTCTTTCCCTTTAGGTTTTACCCCAACAATGTTTTCATTAGTTTCGCTCACTCTCGAAATCAAGCATTTTACAGCAGGTTGGAGCAGCCTGTATCTCAGCACAGGAATAAGGTAGGGAAGAATTCTAAGGCTCATTTTGACTGCCTCCAGAAGTTAGATCAGATGGCAAATTGGATTTGGTGCTAGGTCTTTCCCTTTAGGTTTTACCCCAACAATGTTTTCATTAGTTTCGCTCACTCTCGAAATCAAGCATTTTACAGCAGGTTGGAGCAGCCTGTATCTCAGCACAGGAATAAGGTAGGGAAGAATTCTAAGGCTCATTTTGACTGCCTCCAGAAGTTAGATCAGATGGCAAATTGGATTTGGTGCTAGGTCTTTCCCTTTAGGTTTTACCCCAACAATGTTTTCATTAGTTTCGCTCACTCTCGAAATCAAGCATTTTACAGCAGGTTGGAGCAGCCTGTATCTCAGCACAGGAATAAGGTAGGGAAGAATTCTAAGGCTCATTTTGACTGCCTCCAGAAGTTAGATCAGATGGCAAATTGGATTTGGTGCTAGGTCTTTCCCTTTAGGTTTTACCCCAACAATGTTTTCATTAGTTTCGCTCACTCTCGAAATCAAGCATTTTACAGCAGGTTGGAGCAGCCTGTATCTCAGCACAGGAATAAGGTAGGGAAGAATTCTAAGGCTCATTTTGACTGCCTCCAGAAGTTAGATCAGATGGCAAATTGGATTTGGTGCTAGGTCTTTCCCTTTAGGTTTTACCCCAACAATGTTTTCATTAGTTTCGCTCACTCTCGAAATCAAGCATTTTACAGCAGGTTGGAGCAGCCTGTATCTCAGCACAGGAATAAGGTAGGGAAGAATTCTAAGGCTCATTTTGACTGCCTCCAGAAGTTAGATCAGATGGCAAATTGGATTTGGTGCTAGGTCTTTCCCTTTAGGTTTTACCCCAACAATGTTTTCATTAGTTTTGCTCACTCTCGAAATCAAGCATTTTACAGCAGGTTGGAGCAGCCTGTATCTCAGCACAGGAATAAGGTAGGGAAGAATTCTAAGGCTCATTTTGACTGCCTCCAGAAGTTAGATCAGATGGCAAATTGGATTTGGTGCTAGGTCTTTCCCTTTAGGTTTTACCCCAACAATGTTTTCATTAGTTTCGCTCACTCTCGAAATCAAGCATTTTACAGCAGGTTGGAGCAGCCTGTATCTCAGCACAGGAATAAGGTAGGGAAGAATTCTAAGGCTCATTTTGACTGCCTCCAGAAGTTAGATCAGATGGCAAATTGGATTTGGTGCTAGGTCTTTCCCTTTAGGTTTTACCCCAACAATGTTTTCATTAGTTTCGCTCACTCTCGAAATCAAGCATTTTACAGCAGGTTGGAGCAGCCTGTATCTCAGCACAGGAATAAGGTAGGGAAGAATTCTAAGGCTCATTTTTGACTGCCTCCAGAAGTTAGATCAGATGGCAAATTGGATTTGGTGCTAGGTCTTTCCCTTTAGGTTTTACCCCAACAATGTTTTCATTAGTTTCGCTCACTCTCGAAATCAAGCATTTTACAGCAGGTTGGAGCAGCCTGTATCTCAGCACAGGAATAAGGTAGGGAAGAATTCTAAGGCTCATTTTGACTGCCTCCAGAAGTTAGATCAGATGGCAAATTGGATTTGGTGCTAGGTCTTTCCCTTTAGGTTTTACCCCAACAATGTTTTCATTAGTTTCGCTCACTCTCGAAATCAAGCATTTTACAGCAGGTTGGAGCAGCCTGTATCTCAGCACAGGAATAAGGTAGGGAAGAATTCTAAGGCTCATTTTGACTGCCTCCAGAAGTTAGATCAGATGGCAAATTGGATTTGGTGCTAGGTCTTTCCCTTTAGGTTTTACCCCAACAATGTTTTCATTAGTTTCGCTCACTCTCGAAATCAAGCATTTTACAGCAGGTTGGAGCAGCCTGTATCTCAGCACAGGAATAAGGTAGGGAAGAATTCTAAGGCTCATTTTGACTGCCTCCAGAAGTTAGATCAGATGGCAAATTGGATTTGGTGCTAGGTCTTTCCCTTTAGGTTTTACCCCAACAATGTTTTCATTAGTTTCGCTCACCTCTCGAAATCAAGCATTTTACAGCAGGTTGGAGCAGCCTGTATCTCAGCACAGGAATAAGGTAGGGAAGAATTCTAAGGCTCATTTTGACTGCCTCCAGAAGTTAGATCAGATGGCAAATTGGATTTGGTGCTAGGTCTTTCCCTTTAGGTTTTACCCCAACAATGTTTTCATTAGTTTCGCTCACTCTCGAAATCAAGCATTTTACAGCAGGTTGGAGCAGCCTGTATCTCAGCACAGGAATAAGGTAGGGAAGAATTCTAAGGCTCATTTTGACTGCCTCCAGAAGTTAGATCAGATGGCAAATTGGATTTGGTGCTAGGTCTTTCCCTTTAGGTTTTACCCCAACAATGTTTTCATTAGTTTTGCTCACTCTCGAAATCAAGCATTTTACAGCAGGTTGGAGCAGCCTGTATCTCAGCACAGGAATAAGGTAGGGAAGAATTCTAAGGCTCATTTTGACTGCCTCCAGAAGTTAGATCAGATGGCAAATTGGATTTGGTGCTAGGTCTTTCCCTTTAGGTTTTACCCCAACAATGTTTTCATTAGTTTCGCTCACTCTCGAAATCAAGCATTTTACAGCAGGTTGGAGCAGCCTGTATCTCAGCACAGGAATAAGGTAGGGAAGAATTCTAAGGCTCATTTTGACTGCCTCCAGAAGTTAGATCAGATGGCAAATTGGATTTGGTGCTAGGTCTTTCCCTTTAGATTTTACCCCAACAATGTTTTCATTAGTTTTGCTCACTCTCGAAATCAAGCATTTTACAGCAGGTTGGAGCAGCCTGTATCTCAGCACAGGAATAAGGTAGGGAAGAATTCAAATGCTCATTTTGACTGCCTCCAGAAGTTAGATCAGATGGCAAATTGGATTTGGTGCTACGTCTTTCCCTTTAGGTTTTACCCCAACAATGTTTTCATTAGTTTTGCTCACTCTCGAAATCAAGCATTTTACAGCAGGTTGGAGCAGCCTGTATCTCAGCACAGGAATAAGGTAGGGAAGAATTCTAAGGATCATTTTGACTGCCTCCAGAAGTTAGATCAGATGGCAAATTGGATTTGGTGCTAGGTCTTTCCCTTTAGGTTTTACCCCAACAATGTTTTCATTAGTTTCGCTCACTCTCGAAATCAAGCATTTTACAGCAGGTTGGAGCAGCCTGTATCTCAGCACAGGAATAAGGTAGGGAAGAATTCTAAGGCTCATTTTGACTGCCTCCAGAAGTTAGATCAGATGGCAAATTGGATTTGGTGCTAGGTCTTTCCCTTTAGGTTTTACCCCAACAATGTTTTCATTAGTTTCGCTCACTCTCGAAATCAAGCATTTTACAGCAGGTTGGAGCAGCCTGTATCTCAGCACAGGAATAAGGTAGGGAAGAATTCTAAGGCTCATTTTGACTGCCTCCAGAAGTTAGATCAGATGGCAAATTGGATTTGGTGCTAGGTCTTTCCCTTTAGGTTTTACCCCAACAATGTTTTCATTAGTTTCGCTCACTCTCGAAATCAAGCATTTTACAGCAGGTTGGAGCAGCCTGTATCTCAGCACAGGAATAAGGTAGGGAAGAATTCTAAGGCTCATTTTGACTGCCTCCAGAAGTTAGATCAGATGGCAAATTGGATTTGGTGCTAGGTCTTTCCCTTTAGGTTTTACCCCAACAATGTTTTCATTAGTTTCGCTCACTCTCGAAATCAAGCATTTTACAGCAGGTTGGAGCAGCCTGTATCTCAGCACAGGAATAAGGTAGGGAAGAATTCTAAGGCTCATTTTGACTGCCTCCAGAAGTTAGATCAGATGGCAAATTGGATTTGGTGCTAGGTCTTTCCCTTTAGGTTTTACCCCAACAATGTTTTCATTAGTTTTGCTCACTCTCGAAATCAAGCATTTTACAGCAGGTTGGAGCAGCCTGTATCTCAGCACAGGAATAAGGTAGGGAAGAATTCTAAGGCTCATTTTGACTGCCTCCAGAAGTTAGATCAGATGGCAAATTGGATTTGGTGCTAGGTCTTTCCCTTTAGGTTTTACCCCAACAATGTTTTCATTAGTTTCGCTCACTCTCGAAATCAAGCATTTTACAGCAGGTTGGAGCAGCCTGTATCTCAGCACAGGAATAAGGTAGGGAAGAATTCTAAGGCTCATTTTGACTGCCTCCAGAAGTTAGATCAGATGGCAAATTGGATTTGGTGCTAGGTCTTTCCCTTTAGGTTTTACCCCAACAATGTTTTCATTAGTTTCGCTCACTCTCGAAATCAAGCATTTTACAGCAGGTTGGAGCAGCCTGTATCTCAGCACAGGAATAAGGTAGGGAAGAATTCTAAGGCTCATTTTGACTGCCTCCAGAAGTTAGATCAGATGGCAAATTGGATTTGGTGCTAGGTCTTTCCCTTTAGGTTTTACCCCAACAATGTTTTCATTAGTTTCGCTCACTCTCTAAATCAAGCATTTTACAGCAGGTTGGAGCAGCCTGTATCTCAGCACAGGAATAAGGTAGGGAAGAATTCTAAGGCTCATTTTGACTGCCTCCAGAAGTTAGATCAGATGGCAAATTGGATTTGGTGCTAGGTCTTTCCCTTTAGGTTTTACCCCAACAATGTTTTCATTAGTTTCGCTCACTCTCTAAATCAAGCATTTTACAGCAGGTTGGAGCAGCCTGTATCTCAGCACAGGAATAAGGTAGGGAAGAATTCTAAGGCTCATTTTGACTGCCTCCAGAAGTTAGATCAGATGGCAAATTGGATTTGGTGCTAGGTCTTTCCCTTTAGGTTTTACCCCAACAATGTTTTCATTAGTTTCGCTCACTCTCGAAATCAAGCATTTTACAGCAGGTTGGAGCAGCCTGTATCTCAGCACAGGAATAAGGTAGGGAAGAATTCTAAGGCTCATTTTGACTGCCTCCAGAAGTTAGATCAGATGGCAAATTGGATTTGGTGCTAGGTCTTTCCCTTTAGGTTTTACCCCAACAATGTTTTCATTAGTTTCGCTCACTCTCGAAATCAAGCATTTTACAGCAGGTTGGAGCAGCCTGTATCTCAGCACAGGAATAAGGTAGGGAAGAATTCTAAGGCTCATTTTGACTGCCTCCAGAAGTTAGATCAGATGGCAAATTGGATTTGGTGCTAGGTCTTTCCCTTTAGGTTTTACCCCCAACAATGTTTTCATTAGTTTCGCTCACTCTCGAAATCAAGCATTTTACAGCAGGTTGGAGCAGCCTGTATCTCAGCACAGGAATAAGGTAGGGAAGAATTCTAAGGCTCATTTTGACTGCCTCCAGAAGTTAGATCAGATGGCAAATTGGATTTGGTGCTAGGTCTTTCCCTTTAGGTTTTACCCCAACAATGTTTTCATTAGTTTCGCTCACTCTCGAAATCAAGCATTTTACAGCAGGTTGGAGCAGCCTGTATCTCAGCACAGGAATAAGGTAGGGAAGAATTCTAAGGCTCATTTTGACTGCCTCCAGAAGTTAGATCAGATGGCAAATTGGATTTGGTGCTAGGTCTTTCCCTTTAGGTTTTACCCCAACAATGTTTTCATTAGTTTCGCTCACTCTCGAAATCAAGCATTTTACAGCAGGTTGGAGCAGCCTGTATCTCAGCACAGGAATAAGGTAGGGAAGAATTCTAAGGCTCATTTTGACTGCCTCCAGAAGTTAGATCAGATGGCAAATTGGATTTGGTGCTAGGTCTTTCCCTTTAGGTTTTACCCCAACAATGTTTTCATTAGTTTCGCTCACTCTCGAAATCAAGCATTTTACAGCAGGTTGGAGCAGCCTGTATCTCAGCACAGGAATAAGGTAGGGAAGAATTCTAAGGCTCATTTTGACTGCCTCCAGAAGTTAGATCAGATGGCAAATTGGATTTGGTGCTAGGTCTTTCCCTTTAGGTTTTACCCCAACAATGTTTTCATTAGTTTCGCTCACTCTCGAAATCAAGCATTTTACAGCAGGTTGGAGCAGCCTGTATCTCAGCACAGGAATAAGGTAGGGAAGAATTCTAAGGCTCATTTTGACTGCCTCCAGAAGTTAGATCAGATGGCAAATTGGGATTTGGTGCTAGGTCTTTCCCTTTAGGTTTTACCCCAACAATGTTTTCATTAGTTTCCCTCACTCTCGAAATCAAGCATTTTACAGCAGGTTGGAGCAGCCTGTATCTCAGCACAGGAATAAGGTAGGGAAGAATTCTAAGGCTCATTTTGACTGCCTCCAGAAGTTAGATCAGATGGCAAATTGGATTTGGTGCTAGGTCTTTCCCTTTAGATTTTACCCCAACAATGTTTTCATTAGTTTTGCTCACTCTCGAAATCAAGCATTTTACAGCAGGTTGGAGCAGCCTGTATCTCAGCACAGGAATAAGGTAGGGAAGAATTCAAATGCTCATTTTGACTGCCTCCAGAAGTTAGATCAGATGGCAAATTGGATTTGGTGCTACGTCTTTCCCTTTAGGTTTTACCCCAACAATGTTTTCATTAGTTTTGCTCACTCTCGAAATCAAGCATTTTACAGCAGGTTGGAGCAGCCTGTATCTCAGCACAGGAATAAGGTAGGGAAGAATTCTAAGGATCATTTTGACTGCCTCCAGAAGTTAGATCAGATGGCAAATTGGATTTGGTGCTAGGTCTTTCCCTTTAGGTTTTACCCCAACAATGTTTTCATTAGTTTCGCTCACTCTCGAAATCAAGCATTTTACAGCAGGTTGGAGCAGCCTGTATCTCAGCACAGGAATAAGGTAGGGAAGAATTCTAAGGCTCATTTTGACTGCCTCCAGAAGTTAGATCAGATGGCAAATTGGATTTGGTGCTAGGTCTTTCCCTTTAGGTTTTACCCCAACAATGTTTTCATTAGTTTCGCTCACTCTCGAAATCAAGCATTTTACAGCAGGTTGGAGCAGCCTGTATCTCAGCACAGGAATAAGGTAGGGAAGAATTCTAAGGCTCATTTTGACTGCCTCCAGAAGTTAGATCAGATGGCAAATTGGATTTGGTGCTAGGTCTTTCCCTTTAGGTTTTACCCCAACAATGTTTTCATTAGTTTCGCTCACTCTCGAAATCAAGCATTTTACAGCAGGTTGGAGCAGCCTGTATCTCAGCACAGGAATAAGGTAGGGAAGAATTCTAAGGCTCATTTTGACTGCCTCCAGAAGTTAGATCAGATGGCAAATTGGATTTGGTGCTAGGTCTTTCCCTTTAGGTTTTACCCCAACAATGTTTTCATTAGTTTCGCTCACTCTCGAAATCAAGCATTTTACAGCAGGTTGGAGCAGCCTGTATCTCAGCACAGGAATAAGGTAGGGAAGAATTCTAAGGCTCATTTTGACTGCCTCCAGAAGTTAGATCAGATGGCAAATTGGATTTGGTGCTAGGTCTTTCCCTTTAGGTTTTACCCCAACAATGTTTTCATTAGTTTCGCTCACTCTCGAAATCAAGCATTTTACAGCAGGTTGGAGCAGCCTGTATCTCAGCACAGGAATAAGGTAGGGAAGAATTCTAAGGCTCATTTTGACTGCCTCCAGAAGTTAGATCAGATGGCAAATTGGATTTGGTGCTAGGTCTTTCCCTTTAGGTTTTACCCCAACAATGTTTTCATTAGTTTCGCTCACTCTCGAAATCAAGCATTTTACAGCAGGTTGGAGCAGCCTGTATCTCAGCACAGGAATAAGGTAGGGAAGAATTCTAAGGCTCATTTTGACTGCCTCCAGAAGTTAGATCAGATGGCAAATTGGATTTGGTGCTAGGTCTTTCCCTTTAGGTTTTACCCCAACAATGTTTTCATTAGTTTCGCTCACTCTCGAAATCAAGCATTTTACAGCAGGTTGGAGCAGCCTGTATCTCAGCACAGGAATAAGGTAGGGAAGAATTCTAAGGCTCATTTTGACTGCCTCCAGAAGTTAGATCAGATGGCAAATTGGATTTGGTGCTAGGTCTTTCCCTTTAGGTTTTACCCCAACAATGTTTTCATTAGTTTCGCTCACTCTCGAAATCAAGCATTTTACAGCAGGTTGGAGCAGCCTGTATCTCAGCACAGGAATAAGGTAGGGAAGAATTCAAATGCTCATTTTGACTGCCTCCAGAAGTTAGATCAGATGGCAAATTGGATTTGGTGCTAGGTCTTTCCCTTTAGGTTTTACCCCAACAATGTTTTCATTAGTTTCGCTCACTCTCGAAATCAAGCATTTTACAGCAGGTTGGAGCAGCCTGTATCTCAGCACAGGAATAAGGTAGGGAAGAATTCAAATGCTCATTTTGACTGCCTCCAGAAGTTAGATCAGATGGCAAATTGGATTTGGTGCTAGGTCTTTCCCTTTAGGTTTTACCCCAACAATGTTTTCATTAGTTTCGCTCACTCTCGAAATCAAGCATTTTACAGCAGGTTGGAGCAGCCTGTATCTCAGCACAGGAATAAGGTAGGGAAGAATTCTAAGGCTCATTTTGACTGCCTCCAGAAGTTAGATCAGATGGCAAATTGGATTTGGTGCTAGGTCTTTCCCTTTAGGTTTTACCCCAACAATGTTTTCATTAGTTTCGCTCACTCTCGAAATCAAGCATTTTACAGCAGGTTGGAGCAGCCTGTATCTCAGCACAGGAATAAGGTAGGGAAGAATTCTAAGGCTCATTTTGACTGCCTCCAGAAGTTAGATCAGATGGCAAATTGGATTTGGTGCTAGGTCTTTCCCTTTAGGTTTTACCCCAACAATGTTTTCATTAGTTTCGCTCACTCTCGAAATCAAGCATTTTACAGCAGGTTGGAGCAGCCTGTATCTCAGCACAGGAATAAGGTAGGGAAGAATTCTAAGGCTCATTTTGACTGCCTCCAGAAGTTAGATCAGATGGCAAATTGGATTTGGTGCTAGGTCTTTCCCTTTAGGTTTTACCCCAACAATGTTTTCATTAGTTTCGCTCACTCTCGAAATCAAGCATTTTACAGCAGGTTGGAGCAGCCTGTATCTCAGCACAGGAATAAGGTAGGGAAGAATTCTAAGGCTCATTTTGACTGCCTCCAGAAGTTAGATCAGATGGCAAATTGGATTTGGTGCTAGGTCTTTCCCTTTAGGTTTTACCCCAACAATGTTTTCATTAGTTTCGCTCACTCTCGAAATCAAGCATTTTACAGCAGGTTGGAGCAGCCTGTATCTCAGCACAGGAATAAGGTAGGGAAGAATTCTAAGGCTCATTTTGACTGCCTCCAGAAGTTAGATCAGATGGCAAATTGGATTTGGTGCTAGGTCTTTCCCTTTAGGTTTTACCCCAACAATGTTTTCATTAGTTTCGCTCACTCTCGAAATCAAGCATTTTACAGCAGGTTGGAGCAGCCTGTATCTCAGCACAGGAATAAGGTAGGGAAGAATTCTAAGGCTCATTTTGACTGCCTCCAGAAGTTAGATCAGATGGCAAATTGGATTTGGTGCTAGGTCTTTCCCTTTAGGTTTTACCCCAACAATGTTTTCATTAGTTTCGCTCACTCTCGAAATCAAGCATTTTACAGCAGGTTGGAGCAGCCTGTATCTCAGCACAGGAATAAGGTAGGGAAGAATTCAAAGGCTCATTTTGACTGCCTCCAGAAGTTAGATCAGATGGCAAATTGGATTTGGTGCTAGGTCTTTCCCTTTAGGTTTTACCCCAACAATGTTTTCATTAGTTTCGCTCACTCTCGAAATCAAGCATTTTACAGCAGGTTGGAGCAGCCTGTATCTCAGCACAGGAATAAGGTAGGGAAGAATTCTAAGGCTCATTTTGACTGCCTCCAGAAGTTAGATCAGATGGCAAATTGGATTTGGTGCTAGGTCTTTCCCTTTAGGTTTTACCCCAACAATGTTTTCATTAGTTTCGCTCACTCTCGAAATCAAGCATTTTACAGCAGGTTGGAGCAGCCTGTATCTCAGCACAGGAATAAGGTAGGGAAGAATTCTAAGGCTCATTTTGACTGCCTCCAGAAGTTAGATCAGATGGCAAATTGGATTTGGTGCTAGGTCTTTCCCTTTAGGTTTTACCCCAACAATGTTTTCATTAGTTTCGCTCACTCTCGAAATCAAGCATTTTACAGCAGGTTGGAGCAGCCTGTATCTCAGCACAGGAATAAGGTAGGGAAGAATTCTAAGGCTCATTTTGACTGCCTCCAGAAGTTAGATCAGATGGCAAATTGGATTTGGTGCTAGGTCTTTCCCTTTAGGTTTTACCCCAACAATGTTTTCATTAGTTTCGCTCACTCTCGAAATCAAGCATTTTACAGCAGGTTGGAGCAGCCTGTATCTCAGCACAGGAATAAGGTAGGGAAGAATTCTAAGGCTCATTTTGACTGCCTCCAGAAGTTAGATCAGATGGCAAATTGGATTTGGTGCTAGGTCTTTCCCTTTAGGTTTTACCCCAACAATGTTTTCATTAGTTTCGCTCACTCTCGAAATCAAGCATTTTACAGCAGGTTGGAGCAGCCTGTATCTCAGCACAGGAATAAGGTAGGGAAGAATTCTAAGGCTCATTTTGACTGCCTCCAGAAGTTAGATCAGATGGCAAATTGGATTTGGTGCTAGGTCTTTCCCTTTAGGTTTTACCCCAACAATGTTTTCATTAGTTTCGCTCACTCTCGAAATCAAGCATTTTACAGCAGGTTGGAGCAGCCTGTATCTCAGCACAGGAATAAGGTAGGGAAGAATTCTAAGGCTCATTTTGACTGCCTCCAGAAGTTAGATCAGATGGCAAATTGGATTTGGTGCTAGGTCTTTCCCTTTAGGTTTTACCCCAACAATGTTTTCATTAGTTTCGCTCACTCTCGAAATCAAGCATTTTACAGCAGGTTGGAGCAGCCTGTATCTCAGCACAGGAATAAGGTAGGGAAGAATTCTAAGGCTCATTTTGACTGCCTCCAGAAGTTAGATCAGATGGCAAATTGGATTTGGTGCTAGGTCTTTCCCTTTAGGTTTTACCCCAACAATGTTTTCATTAGTTTCGCTCACTCTCGAAATCAAGCATTTTACAGCAGGTTGGAGCAGCCTGTATCTCAGCACAGGAATAAGGTAGGGAAGAATTCTAAGGCTCATTTTGACTGCCTCCAGAAGTTAGATCAGATGGCAAATTGGATTTGGTGCTAGGTCTTTCCCTTTAGGTTTTACCCCAACAATGTTTTCATTAGTTTCGCTCACTCTCGAAATCAAGCATTTTACAGCAGGTTGGAGCAGCCTGTATCTCAGCACAGGAATAAGGTAGGGAAGAATTCTAAGGATCATTTTGACTGCCTCCAGAAGTTAGATCAGATGGCAAATTGGATTTGGTGCTAGGTCTTTCCCTTTAGGTTTTACCCCAACAATGTTTTCATTAGTTTCGCTCACTCTCGAAATCAAGCATTTTACAGCAGGTTGGAGCAGCCTGTATCTCAGCACAGGAATAAGGTAGGGAAGAATTCTAAGGCTCATTTTGACTGCCTCCAGAAGTTAGATCAGATGGCAAATTGGATTTGGTGCTAGGTCTTTCCCTTTAGGTTTTACCCCAACAATGTTTTCATTAGTTTCGCTCACTCTCGAAATCAAGCATTTTACAGCAGGTTGGAGCAGCCTGTATCTCAGCACAGGAATAAGGTAGGGAAGAATTCTAAGGCTCATTTTGACTGCCTCCAGAAGTTAGATCAGATGGCAAATTGGATTTGGTGCTAGGTCTTTCCCTTTAGGTTTTACCCCAACAATGTTTTCATTAGTTTCGCTCACTCTCGAAATCAAGCATTTTACAGCAGGTTGGAGCAGCCTGTATCTCAGCACAGGAATAAGGTAGGGAAGAATTCAAATGCTCATTTTGACTGCCTCCAGAAGTTAGATCAGATGGCAAATTGGATTTGGTGCTAGGTCTTTCCCTTTAGGTTTTACCCCAACAATGTTTTCATTAGTTTCGCTCACTCTCGAAATCAAGCATTTTACAGCAGGTTGGAGCAGCCTGTATCTCAGCACAGGAATAAGGTAGGGAAGAATTCAAATGCTCATTTTGACTGCCTCCAGAAGTTAGATCAGATGGCAAATTGGATTTGGTGCTAGGTCTTTCCCTTTAGGTTTTACCCCAACAATGTTTTCATTAGTTTCGCTCACTCTCGAAATCAAGCATTTTACAGCAGGTTGGAGCAGCCTGTATCTCAGCACAGGAATAAGGTAGGGAAGAATTCTAAGGATCATTTTGACTGCCTCCAGAAGTTAGATCAGATGGCAAATTGGATTTGGTGCTAGGTCTTTCCCTTTAGGTTTTACCCCAACAATGTTTTCATTAGTTTCGCTCACTCTCGAAATCAAGCATTTTACAGCAGGTTGGAGCAGCCTGTATCTCAGCACAGGAATAAGGTAGGGAAGAATTCTAAGGCTCATTTTGACTGCCTCCAGAAGTTAGATCAGATGGCAAATTGGATTTGGTGCTAGGTCTTTCCCTTTAGGTTTTACCCCAACAATGTTTTCATTAGTTTCGCTCACTCTCGAAATCAAGCATTTTACAGCAGGTTGGAGCAGCCTGTATCTCAGCACAGGAATAAGGTAGGGAAGAATTCTAAGGCTCATTTTGACTGCCTCCAGAAGTTAGATCAGATGGCAAATTGGATTTGGTGCTAGGTCTTTCCCTTTAGGTTTTACCCCAACAATGTTTTCATTAGTTTCGCTCACTCTCGAAATCAAGCATTTTACAGCAGGTTGGAGCAGCCTGTATCTCAGCACAGGAATAAGGTAGGGAAGAATTCTAAGGCTCATTTTGACTGCCTCCAGAAGTTAGATCAGATGGCAAATTGGATTTGGTGCTAGGTCTTTCCCTTTAGGTTTTACCCCAACAATGTTTTCATTAGTTTCGCTCACTCTCGAAATCAAGCATTTTACAGCAGGTTGGAGCAGCCTGTATCTCAGCACAGGAATAAGGTAGGGAAGAATTCTAAGGCTCATTTTGACTGCCTCCAGAAGTTAGATCAGATGGCAAATTGGATTTGGTGCTAGGTCTTTCCCTTTAGGTTTTACCCCAACAATGTTTTCATTAGTTTCGCTCACTCTCGAAATCAAGCATTTTACAGCAGGTTGGAGCAGCCTGTATCTCAGCACAGGAATAAGGTAGGGAAGAATTCTAAGGCTCATTTTGACTGCCTCCAGAAGTTAGATCAGATGGCAAATTGGATTTGGTGCTAGGTCTTTCCCTTTAGGTTTTACCCCAACAATGTTTTCATTAGTTTCGCTCACTCTCGAAATCAAGCATTTTACAGCAGGTTGGAGCAGCCTGTATCTCAGCACAGGAATAAGGTAGGGAAGAATTCTAAGGCTCATTTTGACTGCCTCCAGAAGTTAGATCAGATGGCAAATTGGATTTGGTGCTAGGTCTTTCCCTTTAGGTTTTACCCCAACAATGTTTTCATTAGTTTCGCTCACTCTCGAAATCAAGCATTTTACAGCAGGTTGGAGCAGCCTGTATCTCAGCACAGGAATAAGGTAGGGAAGAATTCTAAGGCTCATTTTGACTGCCTCCAGAAGTTAGATCAGATGGCAAATTGGATTTGGTGCTAGGTCTTTCCCTTTAGGTTTTACCCCAACAATGTTTTCATTAGTTTCGCTCACTCTCGAAATCAAGCATTTTACAGCAGGTTGGAGCAGCCTGTATCTCAGCACAGGAATAAGGTAGGGAAGAATTCAAAGGCTCATTTTGACTGCCTCCAGAAGTTAGATCAGATGGCAAATTGGATTTGGTGCTAGGTCTTTCCCTTTAGGTTTTACCCCAACAATGTTTTCATTAGTTTCGCTCACTCTCGAAATCAAGCATTTTACAGCAGGTTGGAGCAGCCTGTATCTCAGCACAGGAATAAGGTAGGGAAGAATTCTAAGGCTCATTTTGACTGCCTCCAGAAGTTAGATCAGATGGCAAATTGGATTTGGTGCTAGGTCTTTCCCTTTAGGTTTTACCCCAACAATGTTTTCATTAGTTTCGCTCACTCTCGAAATCAAGCATTTTACAGCAGGTTGGAGCAGCCTGTATCTCAGCACAGGAATAAGGTAGGGAAGAATTCTAAGGCTCATTTTGACTGCCTCCAGAAGTTAGATCAGATGGCAAATTGGATTTGGTGCTAGGTCTTTCCCTTTAGGTTTTACCCCCAACAATGTTTTCATTAGTTTCGCTCACTCTCGAAATCAAGCATTTTACAGCAGGTTGGAGCAGCCTGTATCTCAGCACAGGAATAAGGTAGGGAAGAATTCTAAGGCTCATTTTGACTGCCTCCAGAAGTTAGATCAGATGGCAAATTGGATTTGTTTGGTGCTAGGTCTTTCCCTTTAGGTTTTACCCCAACAATGTTTTCATTAGTTTCGCTCACTCTCGAAATCAAGCATTTTACAGCAGGTTGGAGCAGCCTGTATCTCAGCACAGGAATAAGGTAGGGAAGAATTCTAAGGCTCATTTTGACTGCCTCCAGAAGTTAGATCAGATGGCAAATTGGATTTGGTGCTAGGTCTTTCCCTTTAGGTTTTACCCCAACAATGTTTTCATTAGTTTCGCTCACTCTTGAAATCAAGCATTTTACAGCAGGTTGGAGCAGCCTGTATCTCAGCACAGGAATAAGGTAGGGAAGAATTCTAAGGCTCATTTTGACTGCCTCCAGAAGTTAGATCAGATGGCAAATTGGATTTGGTGCTAGGTCTTTCCCTTTAGGTTTTACCCCAACAATGTTTTCATTAGTTTTGCTCACTCTCGAAATCAAGCATTTTACAGCAGGTTGGAGCAGCCTGTATCTCAGCACAGGAATAAGGCAGGGAAGAATTCTAAGGCTCATTTTGACTGCCTCCAGAAGTTAGATCAGATGGCAAATTGGATTTGGTGCTAGGTCTTTCCCTTTAGGTTTTACCCCAACAATGTTTTCATTAGTTTCGCTCACTCTCGAAATCAAGCATTTTACAGCAGGTTGGAGCAGCCTGTATCTCAGCACAGGAATAAGGTAGGGAAGAATTCTAAGGCTCATTTTGACTGCCTCCAGAAGTTAGATCAGATGGCAAATTGGATTTGGTGCTAGGTCTTTCCCTTTAGGTTTTACCCCAACAATGTTTTCATTAGTTTCGCTCACTCTCGAAATCAAGCATTTTACAGCAGGTTGGAGCAGCCTGTATCTCAGCACAGGAATAAGGTAGGGAAGAATTCTAAGGATCATTTTGACTGCCTCCAGAAGTTAGATCAGATGGCAAATTGGATTTGGTGCTAGGTCTTTCCCTTTAGGTTTTACCCCAACAATGTTTTCATTGGTTTCGCTCACTCTCGAAATCAAGCATTTTACAGCAGGTTGGAGCAGCCTGTATCTCAGCACAGGAATAAGGTAGGGAAGAATTCTAAGGATCATTTTGACTGCCTCCAGAAGTTAGATCAGATGGCAAATTGGATTTGGTGCTAGGTCTTTCCCTTTAGGTTTTACCCCAACAATGTTTTCATTAGTTTTCGCTCACTCTCGAAATCAAGCATTTTACAGCAGGTTGGAGCAGCCTGTATCTCAGCACAGGAATAAGGTAGGGAAGAATTCTAAGGCTCATTTTGACTGCCTCCAGAAGTTAGATCAGATGGCAAATTGGATTTGGTGCTAGGTCTTTCCCTTTAGGTTTTACCCCAACAATGTTTTCATTAGTTTCGCTCACTCTCGAAATCAAGCATTTTACAGCAGGTTGGAGCAGCCTGTATCTCAGCACAGGAATAAGGTAGGGAAGAATTCTAAGGATCATTTTGACTGCCTCCAGAAGTTAGATCAGATGGCAAATTGGATTTGGTGCTAGGTCTTTCCCTTTAGGTTTTTACCCCAACAATGTTTTCATTAGTTTCGCTCACTCTCGAAATCAAGCATTTTACAGCAAGGTTGGAGCAGCCTGTATCTCAGCACAGGAATAAGGTAGGGAAGAATTCTAACGCTCATTTTGACTGCCTCCAGAAGTTAGATCAGATGGCAAATTGGATTTGGTGCTAGGTCTTTCCCTTTAGGTTTTACCCCAACAATGTTTTCATTAGTTTCGCTCACTCTCGAAATCAAGCATTTTACAGCAGGTTGGAGCAGCCTGTATCTCAGCACAGGAATAAGGTAGGGAAGAATTCTAAGGATCATTTTGACTGCCTCCAGAAGTTAGATCAGATGGCAAATTGGATTTGGTGCTAGGTCTTTCCCTTTAGGTTTTACCCCAACAATGTTTTCATTAGTTTCGCTCACTCTCGAAATCAAGCATTTTACAGCAGGTTGGAGCAGCCTGTATCTCAGCACAGGAATAAGGTAGGGAAGAATTCTAAGGCTCATTTTGACTGCCTCCAGAAGTTAGATCAGATGGCAAATTGGATTTGGTGCTAGGTCTTTCCCTTTAGGTTTTACCCCAACAATGTTTTCATTAGTTTCGCTCACTCTCGAAATCAAGCATTTTACAGCAGGTTGGAGCAGCCTGTATCTCAGCACAGGAATAAGGTAGGGAAGAATTCTAACGCTCATTTTGACTGCCTCCAGAAGTTAGATCAGATGGCAAATTGGATTTGGTGCTAGGTCTTTCCCTTTAGGTTTTACCCCAACAATGTTTTCATTAGTTTCGCTCACTCTCGAAATCAAGCATTTTACAGCAGGTTGGAGCAGCCTGTATCTCAGCACAGGAATAAGGTAGGGGAAGAATTCTAACGCTCATTTTGACTGCCTCCAGAAGTTAGATCAGATGGCAAATTGGATTTGGTGCTAGGTCTTTCCCTTTAGGTTTTACCCCAACAATGTTTTCATTAGTTTCGCTCACTCTCGAAATCAAGCATTTTACAGCAGGTTGGAGCAGCCTGTATCTCAGCACAGGAATAAGGTAGGGAAGAATTCTAAGGCTCATTTTGACTGCCTCCAGAAGTTAGATCAGATGGCAAATTGGATTTGGTGCTAGGTCTTTCCTTTAGGTTTTACCCCAACAATGTTTTCATTAGTTTCGCTCAACTCTCGAAATCAAGCATTTTACAGCAGGTTGGAGCAGCCTGTATCTCAGCACAGGAATAAGGTAGGGAAGAATTCTAAGGCTCATTTTGACTGCCTCCAGAAGTTAGATCAGATGGCAAATTGGATTTGGTGCTAGGTCTTTCCCTTTAGGTTTTACCCCAACAATGTTTTCATTAGTTTCGCTCACTCTCGAAATCAAGCATTTTACAGCAGGTTGGAGCAGCCTGTATCTCAGCACAGGAATAAGGTAGGGAAGAATTCAAAGGCTCATTTTGACTGCCTCCAGAAGTTAGATCAGATGGCAAATTGGATTTGGTGCTAGGTCTTTCCCTTTAGGTTTTACCCCAACAATGTTTTCATTAGTTTCGCTCACTCTCGAAATCAAGCATTTTACAGCAGGTTGGAGCAGCCTGTATCTCAGCACAGGAATAAGGTAGGGAAGAATTCTAAGGCTCATTTTGACTGCCTCCAGAAGTTAGATCAGATGGCAAATTGGATTTGGTGCTAGGTCTTTCCCTTTAGGTTTTACCCCAACAATGTTTTCATTAGTTTCGCTCACTCTCGAAATCAAGCATTTTACAGCAGGTTGGAGCAGCCTGTATCTCAGCACAGGAATAAGGTAGGGAAGAATTCTAAGGCTCATTTTGACTGCCTCCAGAAGTTAGATCAGATGGCAAATTGGATTTGGTGCTAGGTCTTTCCCTTTAGGTTTTACCCCAACAATGTTTTCATTAGTTTCGCTCACTCTCGAAATCAAGCATTTTACAGCAGGTTGGAGCAGCCTGTATCTCAGCACAGGAATAAGGTAGGGAAGAATTCTAAGGATCATTTTGACTGCCTCCAGAAGTTAGATCAGATGGCAAATTGGATTTGGTGCTAGGTCTTTCCCTTTAGGTTTTACCCCAACAATGTTTTCATTAGTTTCGCTCACTCTCGAAATCAAGCATTTTACAGCAGGTTGGAGCAGCCTGTATCTCAGCACAGGAATAAGGTAGGGAAGAATTCTAAGGCTCATTTTGACTGCCTCCAGAAGTTAGATCAGATGGCAAATTGGATTTGGTGCTAGGTCTTTCCCTTTAGGTTTTACCCCAACAATGTTTTCATTAGTTTCGCTCACTCTCGAAATCAAGCATTTTACAGCAGGTTGGAGCAGCCTGTATCTCAGCACAGGAATAAGGTAGGGAAGGAATTCTAAGGCTCATTTTGACTGCCTCCAGAAGTTAGATCAGATGGCAAATTGGATTTGGTGCTAGGTCTTTCCCTTTAGGTTTTACCCCAACAATGTTTTCATTAGTTTCGCTCACTCTCGAAATCAAGCATTTTACAGCAGGTTGGAGCAGCCTGTATCTCAGCACAGGAATAAGGTAGGGAAGAATTCTAAGGCTCATTTTGACTGCCTCCAGAAGTTAGATCAGATGGCAAATTGGATTTGGTGCTAGGTCTTTCCCTTTAGGTTTTACCCCAACAATGTTTTCATTAGTTTCGCTCACTCTCGAAATCAAGCATTTTACAGCAGGTTGGAGCAGCCTGTATCTCAGCACAGGAATAAGGTAGGGAAGAATTCTAAGGCTCATTTTGACTGCCTCCAGAAGTTAGATCAGATGGCAAATTGGATTTGGTGCTAGGTCTTTCCCTTTAGGTTTTACCCCAACAATGTTTTCATTAGTTTCGCTCACTCTCGAAATCAAGCATTTTACAGCAGGTTGGAGCAGCCTGTATCTCAGCACAGGAATAAGGTAGGGAAGAATTCTAAGGCTCATTTTGACTGCCTCCAGAAGTTAGATCAGATGGCAAATTGGATTTGGTGCTAGGTCTTTCCCTTTAGGTTTTACCCCAACAATGTTTTCATTAGTTTCGCTCACTCTCGAAATCAAGCATTTTACAGCAGGTTGGAGCAGCCTGTATCTCAGCACAGGAATAAGGTAGGGAAGAATTCTAACGCTCATTTTGACTGCCTCCAGAAGTTAGATCAGATGGCAAATTGGATTTGGTGCTAGGTCTTTCCCTTTAGGTTTTACCCCAACAATGTTTTTCATTAGTTTCGCTCACTCTCGAAATCAAGCATTTTACAGCAGGTTGGAGCAGCCTGTATCTCAGCACAGGAATAAGGTAGGGAAGAATTCTAAGGCTCATTTTGACTGCCTCCAGAAGTTAGATCAGATGGCAAATTGGATTTGGTGCTAGGTCTTTCCCTTTAGGTTTTACCCCAACAATGTTTTCATTAGTTTCGCTCACTCTCGAAATCAAGCATTTTACAGCAGGTTGGAGCAGCCTGTATCTCAGCACAGGAATAAGGTAGGGAAGAATTCTAAGGCTCATTTTGACTGCCTCCAGAAGTTAGATCAGATGGCAAATTGGATTTGGTGCTAGGTCTTTCCCTTTAGGTTTTACCCCAACAATGTTTTCATTAGTTTCGCTCACTCTCGAAATCAAGCATTTTACAGCAGGTTGGAGCAGCCTGTATCTCAGCACAGGAATAAGGTAGGGAAGAATTCTAAGGCTCATTTTTGACTGCCTCCAGAAGTTAGATCAGATGGCAAATTGGATTTGGTGCTAGGTCTTTCCCTTTAGGTTTTACCCCAACAATGTTTTCATTAGTTTCGCTCACTCTCGAAATCAAGCATTTTACAGCAGGTTGGAGCAGCCTGTATCTCAGCACAGGAATAAGGTAGGGAAGAATTCTAAGGCTCATTTTGACTGCCTCCAGAAGTTAGATCAGATGGCAAATTGGATTTGGTGCTAGGTCTTTCCCTTTAGGTTTTACCCCAACAATGTTTTCATTAGTTTCGCTCACTCTCGAAATCAAGCATTTTACAGCAGGTTGGAGCAGCCTGTATCTCAGCACAGGAATAAGGTAGGGAAGAATTCTAAGGCTCATTTTGACTGCCTCCAGAAGTTAGATCAGATGGCAAATTGGATTTGGTGCTAGGTCTTTCCCTTTAGGTTTTACCCCAACAATGTTTTCATTAGTTTCGCTCACTCTCGAAATCAAGCATTTTACAGCAGGTTGGAGCAGCCTGTATCTCAGCACAGGAATAAGGTAGGGAAGAATTCTAAGGCTCATTTTGACTGCCTCCAGAAGTTAGATCAGATGGCAAATTGGATTTGGTGCTAGGTCTTTCCCTTTAGGTTTTACCCCAACAATGTTTTCATTAGTTTCGCTCACTCTCGAAATCAAGCATTTTACAGCAGGTTGGAGCAGCCTGTATCTCAGCACAGGAATAAGGTAGGGAAGAATTCTAAGGCTCATTTTGACTGCCTCCAGAAGTTAGATCAGATGGCAAATTGGATTTGGTGCTAGGTCTTTCCCTTTAGGTTTTACCCCAACAATGTTTTCATTAGTTTCGCTCACTCTCGAAATCAAGCATTTTACAGCAGGTTGGAGCAGCCTGTATCTCAGCACAGGAATAAGGTAGGGAAGAATTCTAAGGCTCATTTTGACTGCCTCCAGAAGTTAGATCAGATGGCAAATTGGATTTGGTGCTAGGTCTTTCCCTTTAGGTTTTACCCCAACAATGTTTTCATTAGTTTCGCTCACTCTCGAAATCAAGCATTTTACAGCAGGTTGGAGCAGCCTGTATCTCAGCACAGGAATAAGGTAGGGAAGAATTCAAAGGCTCATTTTGACTGCCTCCAGAAGTTAGATCAGATGGCAAATTGGATTTGGTGCTAGGTCTTTCTCTTTAGGTTTTACCCCAACAATGTTTTCATTAGTTTCGCTCACTCTCGAAATCAAGCATTTTACAGCAGGTTGGAGCAGCCTGTATCTCAGCACAGGAATAAGGTAGGGAAGAATTCTAAGGCTCATTTTCACTGCCTCCAGAAGTTAGATCAGATGGCAAATTGGATTTGGTGCTAGGTCTTTCCCTTTAGGTTTTACCCCAACAATGTTTTCATTAGTTTCGCTCACTCTCGAAATCAAGCATTTTACAGCAGGTTGGAGCAGCCTGTATCTCAGCACAGGAATAAGGTAGGGAAGAATTCTAAGGCTCATTTTGACTGCCTCCAGAAGTTAGATCAGATGGCAAATTGGATTTGGTGCTAGGTCTTTCCCTTTAGGTTTTACCCCAACAATGTTTTCATTAGTTTCGCTCACTCTCGAAATCAAGCATTTTACAGCAGGTTGGAGCAGCCTGTATCTCAGCACAGGAATAAGGTAGGGAAGAATTCTAAGGATCATTTTGACTGCCTCCAGAAGTTAGATCAGATGGCAAATTGGATTTGGTGCTAGGTCTTTCCCTTTAGGTTTTACCCCAACAATGTTTTCATTAGTTTCGCTCACTCTCGAAATCAAGCATTTTACAGCAGGTTGGAGCAGCCTGTATCTCAGCACAGGAATAAGGTAGGGAAGAATTCTAAGGCTCATTTTGACTGCCTCCAGAAGTTAGATCAGATGGCAAATTGGATTTGGTGCTAGGTCTTTCCCTTTAGGTTTTACCCCAACAATGTTTTCATTAGTTTCGCTCACTCTCGAAATCAAGCATTTTACAGCAGGTTGGAGCAGCCTGTATCTCAGCACAGGAATAAGGTAGGGAAGAATTCTAAGGCTCATTTTGACTGCCTCCAGAAGTTAGATCAGATGGCAAATTGGATTTGGTGCTAGGTCTTTCCCTTTAGGTTTTACCCCAACAATGTTTTCATTAGTTTCGCTCACTCTCGAAATCAAGCATTTTACAGCAGGTTGGAGCAGCCTGTATCTCAGCACAGGAATAAGGTAGGGAAGAATTCTAACGCTCATTTTGACTGCCTCCAGAAGTTAGATCAGATGGCAAATTGGATTTGGTGCTAGGTCTTTCCCTTTAGGTTTTACCCCAACAATGTTTTCATTAGTTTCGCTCACTCTCGAAATCAAGCATTTTACAGCAGTTTGGAGCAGCCTGTATCTCAGCACAGGAATAAGGTAGGGAAGAATTCTAAGGCTCATTTTGACTGCCTCCAGAAGTTAGATCAGATGGCAAATTGGATTTGGTGCTAGGTCTTTCCCTTTAGGTTTTACCCCAACAATGTTTTCATTAGTTTCGCTCACTCTCGAAATCAAGCATTTTACAGCAGTTTGGAGCAGCCTGTATCTCAGCACAGGAATAAGGTAGGGAAGAATTCTAAGGCTCATTTTGACTGCCTCCAGAAGTTAGATCAGATGGCAAATTGGATTTGGTGCTAGGTCTTTCCCTTTAGGTTTTACCCCAACAATGTTTTCATTAGTTTCGCTCACTCTCGAAATCAAGCATTTTACAGCAGGTTGGAGCAGCCTGTATCTCAGCACAGGAATAAGGTAGGGAAGAATTCTAAGGATCATTTTGACTGCCTCCAGAAGTTAGATCAGATGGCAAATTGGATTTGGTGCTAGGTCTTTCCCTTTAGGTTTTACCCCAACAATGTTTTCATTAGTTTCGCTCACTCTCGAAATCAAGCATTTTACAGCAGGTTGGAGCAGCCTGTATCTCAGCACAGGAATAAGGTAGGGAAGAATTCTAAGGCTCATTTTGACTGCCTCCAGAAGTTAGATCAGATGGCAAATTGGATTTGGTGCTAGGTCTTTCCCTTTAGGTTTTACCCCAACAATGTTTTCATTAGTTTCGCTCACTCTCGAAATCAAGCATTTTACAGCAGGTTGGAGCAGCCTGTATCTCAGCACAGGAATAAGGTAGGGAAGAATTCTAACGCTCATTTTGACTGCCTCCAGAAGTTAGATCAGATGGCAAATTGGATTTGGTGCTAGGTCTTTCCCTTTAGGTTTTACCCCAACAATGTTTTCATTAGTTTCGCTCACTCTCGAAATCAAGCATTTTACAGCAGGTTGGAGCAGCCTGTATCTCAGCACAGGAATAAGGTAGGGAAGAATTCTAAGGCTCATTTTGACTGCCTCCAGAAGTTAGATCAGATGGCAAATTGGATTTGGTGCTAGGTCTTTCCCTTTAGGTTTTACCCCCAACAATGTTTTCATTAGTTTCGCTCACTCTCGAAATCAAGCATTTTACAGCAGGTTGGAGCAGCCTGTATCTCAGCACAGGAATAAGGTAGGGAAGAATTCTAAGGATCATTTTGACTGCCTCCAGAAGTTAGATCAGATGGCAAATTGGATTTGGTGCTAGGTCTTTCCCTTTAGGTTTTACCCCAACAATGTTTTCATTAGTTTCGCTCACTCTCGAAATCAAGCATTTTACAGCAGGTTGGAGCAGCCTGTATCTCAGCACAGGAATAAGGTAGGGAAGAATTCAAAGGCTCATTTTGACTGCCTCCAGAAGTTAGATCAGATGGCAAATTGGATTTGGTGCTAGGTCTTTCCCTTTAGGTTTTACCCCAACAATGTTTTCATTAGTTTCGCTCACTCTCGAAATCAAGCATTTTACAGCAGGTTGGAGCAGCCTGTATCTCAGCACAGGAATAAGGTAGGGAAGAATTCTAAGGCTCATTTTGACTGCCTCCAGAAGTTAGATCAGATGGCAAATTGGATTTGGTGCTAGGTCTTTCCCTTTAGGTTTTACCCCAACAATGTTTTCATTAGTTTCGCTCACTCTCGAAATCAAGCATTTTACAGCAGGTTGGAGCAGCCTGTATCTCAGCACAGGAATAAGGTAGGGAAGAATTCTAAGGCTCATTTTGACTGCCTCCAGAAGTTAGATCAGATGGCAAATTGGATTTGGTGCTAGGTCTTTCCCTTTAGGTTTTACCCCAACAATGTTTTCATTAGTTTCGCTCACTCTCGAAATCAAGCATTTTACAGCAGGTTGGAGCAGCCTGTATCTCAGCACAGGAATAAGGTAGGGAAGAATTCTAAGGCTCATTTTGACTGCCTCCAGAAGTTAGATCAGATGGCAAATTGGATTTGGTGCTAGGTCTTTCCCTTTAGGTTTTACCCCAACAATGTTTTCATTAGTTTCGCTCACTCTCGAAATCAAGCATTTTACAGCAGGTTGGAGCAGCCTGTATCTCAGCACAGGAATAAGGTAGGGAAGAATTCTAAGGCTCATTTTGACTGCCTCCAGAAGTTAGATCAGATGGCAAATTGGATTTGGTGCTAGGTCTTTCCCTTTAGGTTTTACCCCAACAATGTTTTCATTAGTTTCGCTCACTCTCGAAATCAAGCATTTTACAGCAGGTTGGAGCAGCCTGTATCTCAGCACAGGAATAAGGTAGGGAAGAATTCTAAGGCTCATTTTGACTGCCTCCAGAAGTTAGATCAGATGGCAAATTGGATTTGGTGCTAGGTCTTTCCCTTTAGGTTTTACCCCAACAATGTTTTCATTAGTTTCGCTCACTCTCGAAATCAAGCATTTTACAGCAGGTTGGAGCAGCCTGTATCTCAGCACAGGAATAAGGTAGGGAAGAATTCTAAGGCTCATTTTGACTGCCTCCAGAAGTTAGATCAGATGGCAAATTGGATTTGGTGCTAGGTCTTTCCCTTTAGGTTTTACCCCAACAATGTTTTCATTAGTTTCGCTCACTCTCGAAATCAAGCATTTTACAGCAGGTTGGAGCAGCCTGTATCTCAGCACAGGAATAAGGTAGGGAAGAATTCTAAG
>NW_027145197.1:0-26412 GCF_026170545.1 Melanerpes formicivorus | reverse complement strand
ATTTGCCATCTGATCTAACTTCTGGAGGCAGTCAAAATGAGCCTTAGAATTCTTCCCTACCTTATTCCTGTGCTGAGATACAGGCTGCTCCAACCTGCTGTAAAAATGCTTGATTTCGAGAGTGAGCGAAACTAATGAAAACATTGTTGGGGTAAAACCTAAAGGGAAAGACCTAGCACCAAATCCAATTTGCCATCTGATCTAACTTCTGGAGGCAGTCAAAATGATCCTTAGAATTCTTCCCTACCTTATTCCTGTGCTGAGATACAGGCTGCTCCAACCTGCTGTAAAATGCTTGATTTCGAGAGTGAGCGAAACTAATGAAAACATTGTTGGGGTAAAACCTAAAGGGAAAGACCTAGCACCAAATCCAATTTGCCATCTGATCTAACTTCTGGAGGCAGTCAAAATGAGCCTTAGAATTCTTCCCTACCTTATTCCTGTGCTGAGATACAGGCTGCTCCAACCTGCTGTAAAATGCTTGATTTCGAGAGTGAGCGAAACTAATGAAAACATTGTTGGGGTAAAACCTAAAGGGAAAGACCTAGCACCAAATCCAATTTGCCATCTGATCTAACTTCTGGAGGCAGTCAAAATGAGCCTTAGAATTCTTCCCTACCTTATTCCTGTGCTGAGATACAGGCTGCTCCAACCTGCTGTAAAATGCTTGATTTCGAGAGTGAGCGAAACTAATGAAAACATTGTTGGGGTAAAACCTAAAGGGAAAGACCTAGCACCAAATCCAATTTGCCATCTGATCTAACTTCTGGAGGCAGTCAAAATGAGCCTTAGAATTCTTCCCTACCTTATTCCTGTGCTGAGATACAGGCTGCTCCAACCTGCTGTAAAATGCTTGATTTCGAGAGTGAGCGAAACTAATGAAAACATTGTTGGGGTAAAACCTAAAGGGAAAGACCTAGCACCAAATCCAATTTGCCATCTGATCTAACTTCTGGAGGCAGTCAAAATGAGCCTTAGAATTCTTCCCTACCTTATTCCTGTGCTGAGATACAGGCTGCTCCAACCTGCTGTAAAATGCTTGATTTCGAGAGTGAGCGAAACTAATGAAAACATTGTTGGGGTAAAACCTAAAGGGAAAGACCTAGCACCAAATCCAATTTGCCATCTGATCTAACTTCTGGAGGCAGTCAAAATGAGCCTTAGAATTCTTCCCTACCTTATTCCTGTGCTGAGATACAGGCTGCTCCAACCTGCTGTAAAATGCTTGATTTCGAGAGTGAGCGAAACTAATGAAAACATTGTTGGGGTAAAAC
This sequence comes from Melanerpes formicivorus, assembly GCF_026170545.1. NCBI lineage: Eukaryota > Metazoa > Chordata > Aves > Piciformes > Picidae > Melanerpes > Melanerpes formicivorus. The sequence continues at coordinate 25,138 of NW_027145197.1, read as the reverse complement.
CTAAAGGGAAAGACCTAGCACCAAATCCAATTTGCCATCTGATCTAACTTCTGGAGGCAGTCAAAATGAGCCTTAGAATTCTTCCCTACCTTATTCCTGTGCTGAGATACAGGCTGCTCCAACCTGCTGTAAAATGCTTGATTTCGAGAGTGAGCGAAACTAATGAAAACATTGTTGGGGTAAAACCTAAAGGGAAAGACCTAGCACCAAATCCAATTTGCCATCTGATCTAACTTCTGGAGGCAGTCAAAATGAGCCTTAGAATTCTTCCCTACCTTATTCCTGTGCTGAGATACAGGCTGCTCCAACCTGCTGTAAAATGCTTGATTTCGAGAGTGAGCGAAACTAATGAAAACATTGTTGGGGTAAAACCTAAAGGGAAAGACCTAGCACCAAATCCAATTTGCCATCTGATCTAACTTCTGGAGGCAGTCAAAATGAGCCTTAGAATTCTTCCCTACCTTATTCCTGTGCTGAGATACAGGCTGCTCCAACCTGCTGTAAAATGCTTGATTTCGAGAGTGAGCGAAACTAATGAAAACATTGTTGGGGTAAAACCTAAAGGGAAAGACCTAGCACCAAATCCAATTTGCCATCTGATCTAACTTCTGGAGGCAGTCAAAATGAGCCTTAGAATTCTTCCCTACCTTATTCCTGTGCTGAGATACAGGCTGCTCCAACCTGCTGTAAAATGCTTGATTTCGAGAGTGAGCGAAACTAATGAAAACATTGTTGGGGTAAAACCTAAAGGGAAAGACCTAGCACCAAATCCAATTTGCCATCTGATCTAACTTCTGGAGGCAGTCAAAATGAGCCTTAGAATTCTTCCCTACCTTATTCCTGTGCTGAGATACAGGCTGCTCCAACCTGCTGTAAAATGCTTGATTTCGAGAGTGAGCGAAACTAATGAAAACATTGTTGGGGTAAAACCTAAAGGGAAAGACCTAGCACCAAATCCAATTTGCCATCTGATCTAACTTCTGGAGGCAGTCAAAATGAGCATTTGAATTCTTCCCTACCTTATTCCTGTGCTGAGATACAGGCTGCTCCAACCTGCTGTAAAATGCTTGATTTCGAGAGTGAGCGAAACTAATGAAAACATTGTTGGGGTAAAACCTAAAGGGAAAGACCTAGCACCAAATCCAATTTGCCATCTGATCTAACTTCTGGAGGCAGTCAAAATGAGCCTTAGAATTCTTCCCTACCTTATTCCTGTGCTGAGATACAGGCTGCTCCAACCTGCTGTAAAATGCTTGATTTCGAGAGTGAGCGAAACTAATGAAAACATTGTTGGGGTAAAACCTAAAGGGAAAGACCTAGCACCAAATCCAATTTGCCATCTGATCTAACTTCTGGAGGCAGTCAAAATGATCCTTAGAATTCTTCCCTACCTTATTCCTGTGCTGAGATACAGGCTGCTCCAACCTGCTGTAAAATGCTTGATTTCGAGAGTGAGCGAAACTAATGAAAACATTGTTGGGGTAAAACCTAAAGGGAAAGACCTAGCACCAAATCCAATTTGCCATCTGATCTAACTTCTGGAGGCAGTCAAAATGAGCCTTAGAATTCTTCCCTACCTTATTCCTGTGCTGAGATACAGGCTGCTCCAACCTGCTGTAAAATGCTTGATTTCGAGAGTGAGCGAAACTAATGAAAACATTGTTGGGGTAAAACCTAAAGGGAAAGACCTAGCACCAAATCCAATTTGCCATCTGATCTAACTTCTGGAGGCAGTCAAAATGAGCCTTAGAATTCTTCCCTACCTTATTCCTGTGCTGAGATACAGGCTGCTCCAACCTGCTGTAAAATGCTTGATTTCGAGAGTGAGCGAAACTAATGAAAACATTGTTGGGGTAAAACCTAAAGGGAAAGACCTAGCACCAAATCCAATTTGCCATCTGATCTAACTTCTGGAGGCAGTCAAAATGAGCCTTAGAATTCTTCCCTACCTTATTCCTGTGCTGAGATACAGGCTGCTCCAACCTGCTGTAAAATGCTTGATTTCGAGAGTGAGCGAAACTAATGAAAACATTGTTGGGGTAAAACCTAAAGGGAAAGACCTAGCACCAAATCCAATTTGCCATCTGATCTAACTTCTGGAGGCAGTCAAAATGAGCCTTAGAATTCTTCCCTACCTTATTCCTGTGCTGAGATACAGGCTGCTCCAACCTGCTGTAAAATGCTTGATTTCGAGAGTGAGCGAAACTAATGAAAACATTGTTGGGGTAAAACCTAAAGGGAAAGACCTAGCACCAAATCCAATTTGCCATCTGATCTAACTTCTGGAGGCAGTCAAAATGAGCCTTAGAATTCTTCCCTACCTTATTCCTGTGCTGAGATACAGGCTGCTCCAACCTGCTGTAAAATGCTTGATTTCGAGAGTGAGCGAAACTAATGAAAACATTGTTGGGGTAAAACCTAAAGGGAAAGACCTAGCACCAAATCCAATTTGCCATCTGATCTAACTTCTGGAGGCAGTCAAAATGAGCCTTAGAATTCTTCCCTACCTTATTCCTGTGCTGAGATACAGGCTGCTCCAACCTGCTGTAAAATGCTTGATTTCGAGAGTGAGCGAAACTAATGAAAACATTGTTGGGGTAAAACCTAAAGGGAAAGACCTAGCACCAAATCCAATTTGCCATCTGATCTAACTTCTGGAGGCAGTCAAAATGAGCCTTAGAATTCTTCCCTACCTTATTCCTGTGCTGAGATACAGGCTGCTCCAACCTGCTGTAAAATGCTTGATTTCGAGAGTGAGCGAAACTAATGAAAACATTGTTGGGGTAAAACCTAAAGGGAAAGACCTAGCACCAAATCCAATTTGCCATCTGATCTAACTTCTGGAGGCAGTCAAAATGAGCCTTAGAATTCTTCCCTACCTTATTCCTGTGCTGAGATACAGGCTGCTCCAACCTGCTGTAAAATGCTTGATTTCGAGAGTGAGCGAAACTAATGAAAACATTGTTGGGGTAAAACCTAAAGGGAAAGACCTAGCACCAAATCCAATTTGCCATCTGATCTAACTTCTGGAGGCAGTCAAAATGAGCCTTAGAATTCTTCCCTACCTTATTCCTGTGCTGAGATACAGGCTGCTCCAACCTGCTGTAAAATGCTTGATTTCGAGAGTGAGCGAAACTAATGAAAACATTGTTGGGGTAAAACCTAAAGGGAAAGACCTAGCACCAAATCCAATTTGCCATCTGATCTAACTTCTGGAGGCAGTCAAAATGAGCCTTAGAATTCTTCCCTACCTTATTCCTGTGCTGAGATACAGGCTGCTCCAACCTGCTGTAAAATGCTTGATTTCGAGGGTGAGCGAAACTAATGAAAACATTGTTGGGGTAAAACCTAAAGGGAAAGACCTAGCACCAAATCCAATTTGCCATCTGATCTAACTTCTGGAGGCAGTCAAAATGATCCTTTGAATTCTTCCCTACCTTATTCCTGTGCTGAGATACAGGCTGCTCCAACCTGCTGTAAAATGCTTGATTTCGAGAGTGAGCGAAACTAATGAAAACATTGTTGGGGTAAAACCTAAAGGGAAAGACCTAGCACCAAATCCAATTTGCCATCTGATCTAACTTCTGGAGGCAGTCAAAATGAGCCTTAGAATTCTTCCCTACCTTATTCCTGTGCTGAGATACAGGCTGCTCCAACCTGCTGTAAAATGCTTGATTTCGAGAGTGAGCGAAACTAATGAAAACATTGTTGGGGTAAAACCTAAAGGGAAAGACCTAGCACCAAATCCAATTTGCCATCTGATCTAACTTCTGGAGGCAGTCAAAATGATCCTTAGAATTCTTCCCTACCTTATTCCTGTGCTGAGATACAGGCTGCTCCAACCTGCTGTAAAATGCTTGATTTCGAGAGTGAGCGAAACTAATGAAAACATTGTTGGGGTAAAACCTAAAGGGAAAGACCTAGCACCAAATCCAATTTGCCATCTGATCTAACTTCTGGAGGCAGTCAAAATGAGCCTTAGAATTCTTCCCTACCTTATTCCTGTGCTGAGATACAGGCTGCTCCAACCTGCTGTAAAATGCTTGATTTCGAGGGTGAGCGAAACTAATGAAAACATTGTTGGGGTAAAACCTAAAGGGAAAGACCTAGCACCAAATCCAATTTGCCATCTGATCTAACTTCTGGAGGCAGTCAAAATGATCCTTTGAATTCTTCCCTACCTTATTCCTGTGCTGAGATACAGGCTGCTCCAACCTGCTGTAAAATGCTTGATTTCGAGAGTGAGCGAAACTAATGAAAACATTGTTGGGGTAAAACCTAAAGGGAAAGACCTAGCACCAAATCCAATTTGCCATCTGATCTAACTTCTGGAGGCAGTCAAAATGATCCTTAGAATTCTTCCCTACCTTATTCCTGTGCTGAGATACAGGCTGCTCCAACCTGCTGTAAAATGCTTGATTTCGAGAGTGAGCGAAACTAATGAAAACATTGTTGGGGTAAAACCTAAAGGGAAAGACCTAGCACCAAATCCAATTTGCCATCTGATCTAACTTCTGGAGGCAGTCAAAATGAGCCTTAGAATTCTTCCCTACCTTATTCCTGTGCTGAGATACAGGCTGCTCCAACCTGCTGTAAAATGCTTGATTTCGAGAGTGAGCGAAACTAATGAAAACATTGTTGGGGTAAAACCTAAAGGGAAAGACCTAGCACCAAATCCAATTTGCCATCTGATCTAACTTCTGGAGGCAGTCAAAATGAGCCTTAGAATTCTTCCCTACCTTATTCCTGTGCTGAGATACAGGCTGCTCCAACCTGCTGTAAAATGCTTGATTTCGAGAGTGAGCGAAACTAATGAAAACATTGTTGGGGTAAAACCTAAAGGGAAAGACCTAGCACCAAATCCAATTTGCCATCTGATCTAACTTCTGGAGGCAGTCAAAATGAGCCTTAGAATTCTTCCCTACCTTATTCCTGTGCTGAGATACAGGCTGCTCCAACCTGCTGTAAAATGCTTGATTTCGAGAGTGAGCGAAACTAATGAAAACATTGTTGGGGTAAAACCTAAAGGGAAAGACCTAGCACCAAATCCAATTTGCCATCTGATCTAACTTCTGGAGGCAGTCAAAATGAGCCTTAGAATTCTTCCCTACCTTATTCCTGTGCTGAGATACAGGCTGCTCCAACCTGCTGTAAAATGCTTGATTTCGAGAGTGAGCGAAACTAATGAAAACATTGTTGGGGTAAAACCTAAAGGGAAAGACCTAGCACCAAATCCAATTTGCCATCTGATCTAACTTCTGGAGGCAGTCAAAATGATCCTTAGAATTCTTCCCTACCTTATTCCTGTGCTGAGATACAGGCTGCTCCAACCTGCTGTAAAATGCTTGATTTCGAGAGTGAGCGAAACTAATGAAAACATTGTTGGGGTAAAACCTAAAGGGAAAGACCTAGCACCAAATCCAATTTGCCATCTGATCTAACTTCTGGAGGCAGTCAAAATGAGCCTTAGAATTCTTCCCTACCTTATTCCTGTGCTGAGATACAGGCTGCTCCAACCTGCTGTAAAATGCTTGATTTCGAGAGTGAGCGAAACTAATGAAAACATTGTTGGGGTAAAACCTAAAGGGAAAGACCTAGCACCAAATCCAATTTGCCATCTGATCTAACTTCTGGAGGCAGTCAAAATGAGCCTTAGAATTCTTCCCTACCTTATTCCTGTGCTGAGATACAGGCTGCTCCAACCTGCTGTAAAATGCTTGATTTCGAGAGTGAGCGAAACTAATGAAAACATTGTTGGGGTAAAACCTAAAGGGAAAGACCTAGCACCAAATCCAATTTGCCATCTGATCTAACTTCTGGAGGCAGTCAAAATGAGCCTTAGAATTCTTCCCTACCTTATTCCTGTGCTGAGATACAGGCTGCTCCAACCTGCTGTAAAATGCTTGATTTCGAGAGTGAGCGAAACTAATGAAAACATTGTTGGGGTAAAACCTAAAGGGAAAGACCTAGCACCAAATCCAATTTGCCATCTGATCTAACTTCTGGAGGCAGTCAAAATGAGCCTTAGAATTCTTCCCTACCTTATTCCTGTGCTGAGATACAGGCTGCTCCAACCTGCTGTAAAATGCTTGATTTCGAGAGTGAGCGAAACTAATGAAAACATTGTTGGGGTAAAACCTAAAGGGAAAGACCTAGCACCAAATCCAATTTGCCATCTGATCTAACTTCTGGAGGCAGTCAAAATGAGCCTTAGAATTCTTCCCTACCTTATTCCTGTGCTGAGATACAGGCTGCTCCAACCTGCTGTAAAATGCTTGATTTCGAGAGTGAGCGAAACTAATGAAAACATTGTTGGGGTAAAACCTAAAGGGAAAGACCTAGCACCAAATCCAATTTGCCATCTGATCTAACTTCTGGAGGCAGTCAAAATGAGCCTTAGAATTCTTCCCTACCTTATTCCTGTGCTGAGATACAGGCTGCTCCAACCTGCTGTAAAATGCTTGATTTCGAGAGTGAGCGAAACTAATGAAAACATTGTTGGGGTAAAACCTAAAGGAAAGACCTAGCACCAAATCCAATTTGCCATCTGATCTAACTTCTGGAGGCAGTCAAAATGAGCCTTAGAATTCTTCCCTACCTTATTCCTGTGCTGAGATACAGGCTGCTCCAACCTGCTGTAAAATGCTTGATTTCGAGAGTGAGCGAAACTAATGAAAACATTGTTGGGGTAAAACCTAAAGGGAAAGACCTAGCACCAAATCCAATTTGCCATCTGATCTAACTTCTGGAGGCAGTCAAAATGAGCCTTAGAATTCTTCCCTACCTTATTCCTGTGCTGAGATACAGGCTGCTCCAACCTGCTGTAAAATGCTTGATTTCGAGAGTGAGCGAAACTAATGAAAACATTGTTGGGGTAAAACCTAAAGGGAAAGACCTAGCACCAAATCCAATTTGCCATCTGATCTAACTTCTGGAGGCAGTCAAAATGAGCCTTAGAATTCTTCCCTACCTTATTCCTGTGCTGAGATACAGGCTGCTCCAACCTGCTGTAAAATGCTTGATTTCGAGAGTGAGCGAAACTAATGAAAACATTGTTGGGGTAAAACCTAAAGGGAAAGACCTAGCACCAAATCCAATTTGCCATCTGATCTAACTTCTGGAGGCAGTCAAAATGAGCCTTAGAATTCTTCCCTACCTTATTCCTGTGCTGAGATACAGGCTGCTCCAACCTGCTGTAAAATGCTTGATTTCGAGAGTGAGCGAAACTAATGAAAACATTGTTGGGGTAAAACCTAAAGGGAAAGACCTAGCACCAAATCCAATTTGCCATCTGATCTAACTTCTGGAGGCAGTCAAAATGAGCCTTAGAATTCTTCCCTACCTTATTCCTGTGCTGAGATACAGGCTGCTCCAACCTGCTGTAAAATGCTTGATTTCGAGAGTGAGCGAAACTAATGAAAACATTGTTGGGGTAAAACCTAAAGGGAAAGACCTAGCACCAAATCCAATTTGCCATCTGATCTAACTTCTGGAGGCAGTCAAAATGAGCCTTAGAATTCTTCCCTACCTTATTCCTGTGCTGAGATACAGGCTGCTCCAACCTGCTGTAAAATGCTTGATTTCGAGAGTGAGCAAAACTAATGAAAACATTGTTGGGGTAAAACCTAAAGGGAAAGACCTAGCACCAAATCCAATTTGCCATCTGATCTAACTTCTGGAGGCAGTCAAAATGAGCATTTGAATTCTTCCCTACCTTATTCCTGTGCTGAGATACAGGCTGCTCCAACCTGCTGTAAAATGCTTGATTTCGAGAGTGAGCGAAACTAATGAAAACATTGTTGGGGTAAAACCTAAAGGGAAAGACCTAGCACCAAATCCAATTTGCCATCTGATCTAACTTCTGGAGGCAGTCAAAATGAGCCTTAGAATTCTTCCCTACCTTATTCCTGTGCTGAGATACAGGCTGCTCCAACCTGCTGTAAAATGCTTGATTTCGAGAGTGAGCGAAACTAATGAAAACATTGTTGGGGTAAAACCTAAAGGGAAAGACCTAGCACCAAATCCAATTTGCCATCTGATCTAACTTCTGGAGGCAGTCAAAATGAGCCTTAGAATTCTTCCCTACCTTATTCCTGTGCTGAGATACAGGCTGCTCCAACCTGCTGTAAAATGCTTGATTTCGAGAGTGAGCGAAACTAATGAAAACATTGTTGGGGTAAAACCTAAAGGGAAAGACCTAGCACCAAATCCAATTTGCCATCTGATCTAACTTCTGGAGGCAGTCAAAATGAGCCTTAGAATTCTTCCCTACCTTATTCCTGTGCTGAGATACAGGCTGCTCCAACCTGCTGTAAAATGCTTGATTTCGAGAGTGAGCGAAACTAATGAAAACATTGTTGGGGTAAAACCTAAAGGGAAAGACCTAGCACCAAATCCAATTTGCCATCTGATCTAACTTCTGGAGGCAGTCAAAATGAGCCTTAGAATTCTTCCCTACCTTATTCCTGTGCTGAGATACAGGCTGCTCCAACCTGCTGTAAAATGCTTGATTTCGAGAGTGAGCGAAACTAATGAAAACATTGTTGGGGTAAAACCTAAAGGGAAAGACCTAGCACCAAATCCAATTTGCCATCTGATCTAACTTCTGGAGGCAGTCAAAATGAGCCTTAGAATTCTTCCCTACCTTATTCCTGTGCTGAGATACAGGCTGCTCCAACCTGCTGTAAAATGCTTGATTTCGAGAGTGAGCGAAACTAATGAAAACATTGTTGGGGTAAAACCTAAAGGGAAAGACCTAGCACCAAATCCAATTTGCCATCTGATCTAACTTCTGGAGGCAGTCAAAATGAGCCTTAGAATTCTTCCCTACCTTATTCCTGTGCTGAGATACAGGCTGCTCCAACCTGCTGTAAAATGCTTGATTTCGAGAGTGAGCGAAACTAATGAAAACATTGTTGGGGTAAAACCTAAAGGGAAAGACCTAGCACCAAATCCAATTTGCCATCTGATCTAACTTCTGGAGGCAGTCAAAATGAGCCTTAGAATTCTTCCCTACCTTATTCCTGTGCTGAGATACAGGCTGCTCCAACCTGCTGTAAAATGCTTGATTTCGAGAGTGAGCGAAACTAATGAAAACATTGTTGGGGTAAAACCTAAAGGGAAAGACCTAGCACCAAATCCAATTTGCCATCTGATCTAACTTCTGGAGGCAGTCAAAATGAGCCTTAGAATTCTTCCCTACCTTATTCCTGTGCTGAGATACAGGCTGCTCCAACCTGCTGTAAAATGCTTGATTTCGAGAGTGAGCGAAACTAATGAAAACATTGTTGGGGTAAAACCTAAAGGGAAAGACCTAGCACCAAATCCAATTTGCCATCTGATCTAACTTCTGGAGGCAGTCAAAATGAGCCTTAGAATTCTTCCCTACCTTATTCCTGTGCTGAGATACAGGCTGCTCCAACCTGCTGTAAAATGCTTGATTTCGAGAGTGAGCGAAACTAATGAAAACATTGTTGGGGTAAAACCTAAAGGGAAAGACCTAGCACCAAATCCAATTTGCCACCTGATCTAACTTCTACAGGCAGTCAAAATGATCCTTAGAATTCTTCCCTACCTTATTCCTGTGCTGAGATACAGGCTGCTCCAACCTGCTGTAAAATGCTTGATTTCGAGAGTGAGCGAAACTAATGAAAACATTGTTGGGGTAAAACCTAAAGGGAAAGACCTAGCACCAAATCCAATTTGCCATCTGATCTAACTTCTGGAGGCAGTCAAAATGAGCCTTAGAATTCTTCCCTACCTTATTCCTGTGCTGAGATACAGGCTGCTCCAACCTGCTGTAAAATGCTTGATTTCGAGAGTGAGCGAAACTAATGAAAACATTGTTGGGGTAAAACCTAAAGGGAAAGACCTAGCACCAAATCCAATTTGCCATCTGATCTAACTTCTGGAGGCAGTCAAAATGATCCTTAGAATTCTTCCCTACCTTATTCCTGTGCTGAGATACAGGCTGCTCCAACCTGCTGTAAAATGCTTGATTTCGAGAGTGAGCGAAACTAATGAAAACATTGTTGGGGTAAAACCTAAAGGGAAAGACCTAGCACCAAATCCAATTTGCCATCTGATCTAACTTCTGGAGGCAGTCAAAATGAGCCTTAGAATTCTTCCCTACCTTATTCCTGTGCTGAGATACAGGCTGCTCCAACCTGCTGTAAAATGCTTGATTTCGAGAGTGAGCGAAACTAATGAAAACATTGTTGGGGTAAAACCTAAAGGGAAAGACCTAGCACCAAATCCAATTTGCCACCTGATCTAACTTCTACAGGCAGTCAAAATGAGCATTTGAATTCTTCCCTACCTTATTCCTGTGCTGAGATACAGGCTGCTCCAACCTGCTGTAAAATGCTTGATTTCGAGAGTGAGCGAAACTAATGAAAACATTGTTGGGGTAAAACCTAAAGGGAAAGACCTAGCACCAAATCCAATTTGCCATCTGATCTAACTTCTGGAGGCAGTCAAAATGAGCCTTAGAATTCTTCCCTACCTTATTCCTGTGCTGAGATACAGGCTGCTCCAACCTGCTGTAAAATGCTTGATTTCGAGAGTGAGCGAAACTAATGAAAACATTGTTGGGGTAAAACCTAAAGGGAAAGACCTAGCACCAAATCCAATTTGCCATCTGATCTAACTTCTGGAGGCAGTCAAAATGAGCCTTAGAATTCTTCCCTACCTTATTCCTGTGCTGAGATACAGGCTGCTCCAACCTGCTGTAAAATGCTTGATTTCGAGAGTGAGCGAAACTAATGAAAACATTGTTGGGGTAAAACCTAAAGGGAAAGACCTAGCACCAAATCCAATTTGCCATCTGATCTAACTTCTGGAGGCAGTCAAAATGAGCCTTAGAATTCTTCCCTACCTTATTCCTGTGCTGAGATACAGGCTGCTCCAACCTGCTGTAAAATGCTTGATTTCGAGAGTGAGCGAAACTAATGAAAACATTGTTGGGGTAAAACCTAAAGGGAAAGACCTAGCACCAAATCCAATTTGCCATCTGATCTAACTTCTGGAGGCAGTCAAAATGAGCATTTGAATTCTTCCCTACCTTATTCCTGTGCTGAGATACAGGCTGCTCCAACCTGCTGTAAAATGCTTGATTTCGAGAGTGAGCGAAACTAATGAAAACATTGTTGGGGTAAAACCTAAAGGGAAAGACCTAGCACCAAATCCAATTTGCCATCTGATCTAACTTCTGGAGGCAGTCAAAATGAGCCTTAGAATTCTTCCCTACCTTATTCCTGTGCTGAGATACAGGCTGCTCCAACCTGCTGTAAAATGCTTGATTTCGAGAGTGAGCGAAACTAATGAAAACATTGTTGGGGTAAAACCTAAAGGGAAAGACCTAGCACCAAATCCAATTTGCCATCTGATCTAACTTCTGGAGGCAGTCAAAATGAGCCTTAGAATTCTTCCCTACCTTATTCCTGTGCTGAGATACAGGCTGCTCCAACCTGCTGTAAAATGCTTGATTTCGAGAGTGAGCGAAACTAATGAAAACATTGTTGGGGTAAAACCTAAAGGGAAAGACCTAGCACCAAATCCAATTTGCCATCTGATCTAACTTCTGGAGGCAGTCAAAATGAGCCTTAGAATTCTTCCCTACCTTATTCCTGTGCTGAGATACAGGCTGCTCCAACCTGCTGTAAAATGCTTGATTTCGAGAGTGAGCGAAACTAATGAAAACATTGTTGGGGTAAAACCTAAAGGGAAAGACCTAGCACCAAATCCAATTTGCCATCTGATCTAACTTCTGGAGGCAGTCAAAATGATCCTTAGAATTCTTCCCTACCTTATTCCTGTGCTGAGATACAGGCTGCTCCAACCTGCTGTAAAATGCTTGATTTCGAGAGTGAGCGAAACTAATGAAAACATTGTTGGGGTAAAACCTAAAGGGAAAGACCTAGCACCAAATCCAATTTGCCATCTGATCTAACTTCTGGAGGCAGTCAAAATGAGCCTTAGAATTCTTCCCTACCTTATTCCTGTGCTGAGATACAGGCTGCTCCAACCTGCTGTAAAATGCTTGATTTCGAGAGTGAGCGAAACTAATGAAAACATTGTTGGGGTAAAACCTAAAGGGAAAGACCTAGCACCAAATCCAATTTGCCATCTGATCTAACTTCTGGAGGCAGTCAAAATGAGCCTTAGAATTCTTCCCTACCTTATTCCTGTGCTGAGATACAGGCTGCTCCAACCTGCTGTAAAATGCTTGATTTCGAGAGTGAGCGAAACTAATGAAAACATTGTTGGGGTAAAACCTAAAGGGAAAGACCTAGCACCAAATCCAATTTGCCATCTGATCTAACTTCTGGAGGCAGTCAAAATGAGCCTTAGAATTCTTCCCTACCTTATTCCTGTGCTGAGATACAGGCTGCTCCAACCTGCTGTAAAATGCTTGATTTCGAGAGTGAGCGAAACTAATGAAAACATTGTTGGGGTAAAACCTAAAGGGAAAGACCTAGCACCAAATCCAATTTGCCATCTGATCTAACTTCTGGAGGCAGTCAAAATGATCCTTAGAATTCTTCCCTACCTTATTCCTGTGCTGAGATACAGGCTGCTCCAACCTGCTGTAAAATGCTTGATTTCGAGAGTGAGCGAAACTAATGAAAACATTGTTGGGGTAAAACCTAAAGGGAAAGACCTAGCACCAAATCCAATTTGCCATCTGATCTAACTTCTGGAGGCAGTCAAAATGAGCCTTAGAATTCTTCCCTACCTTATTCCTGTGCTGAGATACAGGCTGCTCCAACCTGCTGTAAAATGCTTGATTTCGAGAGTGAGCGAAACTAATGAAAACATTGTTGGGGTAAAACCTAAAGGGAAAGACCTAGCACCAAATCCAATTTGCCATCTGATCTAACTTCTGGAGGCAGTCAAAATGATCCTTAGAATTCTTCCCTACCTTATTCCTGTGCTGAGATACAGGCTGCTCCAACCTGCTGTAAAATGCTTGATTTCGAGAGTGAGCGAAACTAATGAAAACATTGTTGGGGTAAAACCTAAAGGGAAAGACCTAGCACCAAATCCAATTTGCCATCTGATCTAACTTCTGGAGGCAGTCAAAATGAGCCTTAGAATTCTTCCCTACCTTATTCCTGTGCTGAGATACAGGCTGCTCCAACCTGCTGTAAAATGCTTGATTTCGAGAGTGAGCGAAACTAATGAAAACATTGTTGGGGTAAAACCTAAAGGGAAAGACCTAGCACCAAATCCAATTTGCCATCTGATCTAACTTCTGGAGGCAGTCAAAATGAGCCTTAGAATTCTTCCCTACCTTATTCCTGTGCTGAGATACAGGCTGCTCCAACCTGCTGTAAAATGCTTGATTTCGAGAGTGAGCGAAACTAATGAAAACATTGTTGGGGTAAAACCTAAAGGGAAAGACCTAGCACCAAATCCAATTTGCCATCTGATCTAACTTCTGGAGGCAGTCAAAATGAGCCTTAGAATTCTTCCCTACCTTATTCCTGTGCTGAGATACAGGCTGCTCCAACCTGCTGTAAAATGCTTGATTTCGAGAGTGAGCGAAACTAATGAAAACATTGTTGGGGTAAAACCTAAAGGGAAAGACCTAGCACCAAATCCAATTTGCCATCTGATCTAACTTCTGGAGGCAGTCAAAATGAGCCTTAGAATTCTTCCCTACCTTATTCCTGTGCTGAGATACAGGCTGCTCCAACCTGCTGTAAAATGCTTGATTTCGAGAGTGAGCGAAACTAATGAAAACATTGTTGGGGTAAAACCTAAAGGGAAAGACCTAGCACCAAATCCAATTTGCCATCTGATCTAACTTCTGGAGGCAGTCAAAATGAGCCTTAGAATTCTTCCCTACCTTATTCCTGTGCTGAGATACAGGCTGCTCCAACCTGCTGTAAAATGCTTGATTTCGAGAGTGAGCGAAACTAACGAAAACATTGTTGGGGTAAAACCTAAAGGGAAAGACCTAGCACCAAATCCAATTTGCCATCTGATCTAACTTCTGGAGGCAGTCAAAATGAGCCTTAGAATTCTTCCCTACCTTATTCCTGTGCTGAGATACAGGCTGCTCCAACCTGCTGTAAAATGCTTGATTTCGAGAGTGAGCGAAACTAATGAAAACATTGTTGGGGTAAAACCTAAAGGGAAAGACCTAGCACCAAATCCAATTTGCCATCTGATCTAACTTCTGGAGGCAGTCAAAATGAGCCTTAGAATTCTTCCCTACCTTATTCCTGTGCTGAGATACAGGCTGCTCCAACCTGCTGTAAAATGCTTGATTTCGAGAGTGAGCGAAACTAATGAAAACATTGTTGGGGTAAAACCTAAAGGGAAAGACCTAGCACCAAATCCAATTTGCCATCTGATCTAACTTCTGGAGGCAGTCAAAATGAGCCTTAGAATTCTTCCCTACCTTATTCCTGTGCTGAGATACAGGCTGCTCCAACCTGCTGTAAAATGCTTGATTTCGAGAGTGAGCGAAACTAATGAAAACATTGTTGGGGTAAAACCTAAAGGGAAAGACCTAGCACCAAATCCAATTTGCCATCTGATCTAACTTCTGGAGGCAGTCAAAATGAGCCTTAGAATTCTTCCCTACCTTATTCCTGTGCTGAGATACAGGCTGCTCCAACCTGCTGTAAAATGCTTGATTTCGAGAGTGAGCGAAACTAATGAAAACATTGTTGGGGTAAAACCTAAAGGGAAAGACCTAGCACCAAATCCAATTTGCCATCTGATCTAACTTCTGGAGGCAGTCAAAATGAGCCTTAGAATTCTTCCCTACCTTATTCCTGTGCTGAGATACAGGCTGCTCCAACCTGCTGTAAAATGCTTGATTTCGAGAGTGAGCGAAACTAATGAAAACATTGTTGGGGTAAAACCTAAAGGGAAAGACCTAGCACCAAATCCAATTTGCCATCTGATCTAACTTCTGGAGGCAGTCAAAATGAGCCTTAGAATTCTTCCCTACCTTATTCCTGTGCTGAGATACAGGCTGCTCCAACCTGCTGTAAAATGCTTGATTTCGAGAGTGAGCGAAACTAATGAAAACATTGTTGGGGTAAAACCTAAAGGGAAAGACCTAGCACCAAATCCAATTTGCCATCTGATCTAACTTCTGGAGGCAGTCAAAATGAGCCTTAGAATTCTTCCCTACCTTATTCCTGTGCTGAGATACAGGCTGCTCCAACCTGCTGTAAAATGCTTGATTTCGAGAGTGAGCGAAACTAATGAAAACATTGTTGGGGTAAAACCTAAAGGGAAAGACCTAGCACCAAATCCAATTTGCCATCTGATCTAACTTCTGGAGGCAGTCAAAATGAGCCTTAGAATTCTTCCCTACCTTATTCCTGTGCTGAGATACAGGCTGCTCCAACCTGCTGTAAAATGCTTGATTTCGAGAGTGAGCGAAACTAATGAAAACATTGTTGGGGTAAAACCTAAAGGGAAAGACCTAGCACCAAATCCAATTTGCCATCTGATCTAACTTCTGGAGGCAGTCAAAATGAGCCTTAGAATTCTTCCCTACCTTATTCCTGTGCTGAGATACAGGCTGCTCCAACCTGCTGTAAAATGCTTGATTTCGAGAGTGAGCGAAACTAATGAAAACATTGTTGGGGTAAAACCTAAAGGGAAAGACCTAGCACCAAATCCAATTTGCCATCTGATCTAACTTCTGGAGGCAGTCAAAATGAGCCTTAGAATTCTTCCCTACCTTATTCCTGTGCTGAGATACAGGCTGCTCCAACCTGCTGTAAAATGCTTGATTTCGAGAGTGAGCGAAACTAATGAAAACATTGTTGGGGTAAAACCTAAAGGGAAAGACCTAGCACCAAATCCAATTTGCCATCTGATCTAACTTCTGGAGGCAGTCAAAATGAGCCTT
The DNA here is from genome assembly GCF_026170545.1 of Melanerpes formicivorus. NCBI lineage: Eukaryota > Metazoa > Chordata > Aves > Piciformes > Picidae > Melanerpes > Melanerpes formicivorus. The sequence continues at coordinate 9,255 of NW_027145197.1, read as the reverse complement.
AGAATTCTTCCCTACCTTATTCCTGTGCTGAGATACAGGCTGCTCCAACCTGCTGTAAAATGCTTGATTTCGAGAGTGAGCGAAACTAATGAAAACATTGTTGGGGTAAAACCTAAAGGGAAAGACCTAGCACCAAATCCAATTTGCCATCTGATCTAACTTCTGGAGGCAGTCAAAATGAGCCTTAGAATTCTTCCCTACCTTATTCCTGTGCTGAGATACAGGCTGCTCCAACCTGCTGTAAAATGCTTGATTTCGAGAGTGAGCGAAACTAATGAAAACATTGTTGGGGTAAAACCTAAAGGGAAAGACCTAGCACCAAATCCAATTTGCCATCTGATCTAACTTCTGGAGGCAGTCAAAATGAGCCTTAGAATTCTTCCCTACCTTATTCCTGTGCTGAGATACAGGCTGCTCCAACCTGCTGTAAAATGCTTGATTTCGAGAGTGAGCGAAACTAATGAAAACATTGTTGGGGTAAAACCTAAAGGGAAAGACCTAGCACCAAATCCAATTTGCCATCTGATCTAACTTCTGGAGGCAGTCAAAATGAGCCTTAGAATTCTTCCCTACCTTATTCCTGTGCTGAGATACAGGCTGCTCCAACCTGCTGTAAAATGCTTGATTTCGAGAGTGAGCGAAACTAATGAAAACATTGTTGGGGTAAAACCTAAAGGGAAAGACCTAGCACCAAATCCAATTTGCCATCTGATCTAACTTCTGGAGGCAGTCAAAATGAGCCTTAGAATTCTTCCCTACCTTATTCCTGTGCTGAGATACAGGCTGCTCCAACCTGCTGTAAAATGCTTGATTTCGAGAGTGAGCGAAACTAATGAAAACATTGTTGGGGTAAAACCTAAAGGGAAAGACCTAGCACCAAATCCAATTTGCCATCTGATCTAACTTCTGGAGGCAGTCAAAATGAGCCTTAGAATTCTTCCCTACCTTATTCCTGTGCTGAGATACAGGCTGCTCCAACCTGCTGTAAAATGCTTGATTTCGAGAGTGAGCGAAACTAATGAAAACATTGTTGGGGTAAAACCTAAAGGGAAAGACCTAGCACCAAATCCAATTTGCCATCTGATCTAACTTCTGGAGGCAGTCAAAATGAGCCTTAGAATTCTTCCCTACCTTATTCCTGTGCTGAGATACAGGCTGCTCCAACCTGCTGTAAAATGCTTGATTTCGAGAGTGAGCGAAACTAATGAAAACATTGTTGGGGTAAAACCTAAAGGGAAAGACCTAGCACCAAATCCAATTTGCCATCTGATCTAACTTCTGGAGGCAGTCAAAATGAGCCTTAGAATTCTTCCCTACCTTATTCCTGTGCTGAGATACAGGCTGCTCCAACCTGCTGTAAAATGCTTGATTTCGAGAGTGAGCGAAACTAATGAAAACATTGTTGGGGTAAAACCTAAAGGGAAAGACCTAGCACCAAATCCAATTTGCCATCTGATCTAACTTCTGGAGGCAGTCAAAATGAGCCTTAGAATTCTTCCCTACCTTATTCCTGTGCTGAGATACAGGCTGCTCCAACCTGCTGTAAAATGCTTGATTTCGAGAGTGAGCGAAACTAATGAAAACATTGTTGGGGTAAAACCTAAAGGGAAAGACCTAGCACCAAATCCAATTTGCCATCTGATCTAACTTCTGGAGGCAGTCAAAATGAGCCTTAGAATTCTTCCCTACCTTATTCCTGTGCTGAGATACAGGCTGCTCCAACCTGCTGTAAAATGCTTGATTTCGAGAGTGAGCGAAACTAATGAAAACATTGTTGGGGTAAAACCTAAAGGGAAAGACCTAGCACCAAATCCAATTTGCCATCTGATCTAACTTCTGGAGGCAGTCAAAATGAGCCTTAGAATTCTTCCCTACCTTATTCCTGTGCTGAGATACAGGCTGCTCCAACCTGCTGTAAAATGCTTGATTTCGAGAGTGAGCGAAACTAATGAAAACATTGTTGGGGTAAAACCTAAAGGGAAAGACCTAGCACCAAATCCAATTTGCCATCTGATCTAACTTCTGGAGGCAGTCAAAATGAGCCTTAGAATTCTTCCCTACCTTATTCCTGTGCTGAGATACAGGCTGCTCCAACCTGCTGTAAAATGCTTGATTTCGAGAGTGAGCGAAACTAATGAAAACATTGTTGGGGTAAAACCTAAAGGGAAAGACCTAGCACCAAATCCAATTTGCCATCTGATCTAACTTCTGGAGGCAGTCAAAATGAGCCTTAGAATTCTTCCCTACCTTATTCCTGTGCTGAGATACAGGCTGCTCCAACCTGCTGTAAAATGCTTGATTTCGAGAGTGAGCGAAACTAATGAAAACATTGTTGGGGTAAAACCTAAAGGGAAAGACCTAGCACCAAATCCAATTTGCCATCTGATCTAACTTCTGGAGGCAGTCAAAATGAGCCTTAGAATTCTTCCCTACCTTATTCCTGTGCTGAGATACAGGCTGCTCCAACCTGCTGTAAAATGCTTGATTTCGAGAGTGAGCGAAACTAATGAAAACATTGTTGGGGTAAAACCTAAAGGGAAAGACCTAGCACCAAATCCAATTTGCCATCTGATCTAACTTCTGGAGGCAGTCAAAATGAGCCTTAGAATTCTTCCCTACCTTATTCCTGTGCTGAGATACAGGCTGCTCCAACCTGCTGTAAAATGCTTGATTTCGAGAGTGAGCGAAACTAATGAAAACATTGTTGGGGTAAAACCTAAAGGGAAAGACCTAGCACCAAATCCAATTTGCCATCTGATCTAACTTCTGGAGGCAGTCAAAATGAGCCTTAGAATTCTTCCCTACCTTATTCCTGTGCTGAGATACAGGCTGCTCCAACCTGCTGTAAAATGCTTGATTTCGAGAGTGAGCGAAACTAATGAAAACATTGTTGGGGTAAAACCTAAAGGGAAAGACCTAGCACCAAATCCAATTTGCCATCTGATCTAACTTCTGGAGGCAGTCAAAATGAGCCTTAGAATTCTTCCCTACCTTATTCCTGTGCTGAGATACAGGCTGCTCCAACCTGCTGTAAAATGCTTGATTTCGAGAGTGAGCGAAACTAATGAAAACATTGTTGGGGTAAAACCTAAAGGGAAAGACCTAGCACCAAATCCAATTTGCCATCTGATCTAACTTCTGGAGGCAGTCAAAATGAGCCTTAGAATTCTTCCCTACCTTATTCCTGTGCTGAGATACAGGCTGCTCCAACCTGCTGTAAAATGCTTGATTTCGAGAGTGAGCGAAACTAATGAAAACATTGTTGGGGTAAAACCTAAAGGGAAAGACCTAGCACCAAATCCAATTTGCCATCTGATCTAACTTCTGGAGGCAGTCAAAATGAGCCTTAGAATTCTTCCCTACCTTATTCCTGTGCTGAGATACAGGCTGCTCCAACCTGCTGTAAAATGCTTGATTTCGAGAGTGAGCGAAACTAATGAAAACATTGTTGGGGTAAAACCTAAAGGGAAAGACCTAGCACCAAATCCAATTTGCCATCTGATCTAACTTCTGGAGGCAGTCAAAATGAGCCTTAGAATTCTTCCCTACCTTATTCCTGTGCTGAGATACAGGCTGCTCCAACCTGCTGTAAAATGCTTGATTTCGAGAGTGAGCGAAACTAATGAAAACATTGTTGGGGTAAAACCTAAAGGGAAAGACCTAGCACCAAATCCAATTTGCCATCTGATCTAACTTCTGGAGGCAGTCAAAATGAGCCTTAGAATTCTTCCCTACCTTATTCCTGTGCTGAGATACAGGCTGCTCCAACCTGCTGTAAAATGCTTGATTTCGAGAGTGAGCGAAACTAATGAAAACATTGTTGGGGTAAAACCTAAAGGGAAAGACCTAGCACCAAATCCAATTTGCCATCTGATCTAACTTCTGGAGGCAGTCAAAATGAGCCTTAGAATTCTTCCCTACCTTATTCCTGTGCTGAGATACAGGCTGCTCCAACCTGCTGTAAAATGCTTGATTTCGAGAGTGAGCGAAACTAATGAAAACATTGTTGGGGTAAAACCTAAAGGGAAAGACCTAGCACCAAATCCAATTTGCCATCTGATCTAACTTCTGGAGGCAGTCAAAATGAGCCTTAGAATTCTTCCCTACCTTATTCCTGTGCTGAGATACAGGCTGCTCCAACCTGCTGTAAAATGCTTGATTTCGAGAGTGAGCGAAACTAACGAAAACATTGTTGGGGTAAAACCTAAAGGGAAAGACCTAGCACCAAATCCAATTTGCCATCTGATCTAACTTCTGGAGGCAGTCAAAATGAGCCTTAGAATTCTTCCCTACCTTATTCCTGTGCTGAGATACAGGCTGCTCCAACCTGCTGTAAAATGCTTGATTTCGAGAGTGAGCGAAACTAATGAAAACATTGTTGGGGTAAAACCTAAAGGGAAAGACCTAGCACCAAATCCAATTTGCCATCTGATCTAACTTCTGGAGGCAGTCAAAATGAGCCTTAGAATTCTTCCCTACCTTATTCCTGTGCTGAGATACAGGCTGCTCCAACCTGCTGTAAAATGCTTGATTTCGAGAGTGAGCGAAACTAATGAAAACATTGTTGGGGTAAAACCTAAAGGGAAAGACCTAGCACCAAATCCAATTTGCCATCTGATCTAACTTCTGGAGGCAGTCAAAATGAGCCTTAGAATTCTTCCCTACCTTATTCCTGTGCTGAGATACAGGCTGCTCCAACCTGCTGTAAAATGCTTGATTTCGAGAGTGAGCGAAACTAATGAAAACATTGTTGGGGTAAAACCTAAAGGGAAAGACCTAGCACCAAATCCAATTTGCCATCTGATCTAACTTCTGGAGGCAGTCAAAATGAGCCTTCGAATTCTTCCCTACCTTATTCCTGTGCTGAGATACAGGCTGCTCCAACCTGCTGTAAAATGCTTGATTTCGAGAGTGAGCGAAACTAACGAAAACATTGTTGGGGTAAAACCTAAAGGGAAAGACCTAGCACCAAATCCAATTTGCCATCTGATCTAACTTCTGGAGGCAGTCAAAATGAGCCTTAGAATTCTTCCCTACCTTATTCCTGTGCTGAGATACAGGCTGCTCCAACCTGCTGTAAAATGCTTGATTTCGAGAGTGAGCGAAACTAATGAAAACATTGTTGGGGTAAAACCTAAAGGGAAAGACCTAGCACCAAATCCAATTTGCCATCTGATCTAACTTCTGGAGGCAGTCAAAATGAGCCTTAGAATTCTTCCCTACCTTATTCCTGTGCTGAGATACAGGCTGCTCCAACCTGCTGTAAAATGCTTGATTTCGAGAGTGAGCGAAACTAATGAAAACATTGTTGGGGTAAAACCTAAAGGGAAAGACCTAGCACCAAATCCAATTTGCCATCTGATCTAACTTCTGGAGGCAGTCAAAATGAGCCTTAGATTTCTTCCCTACCTTATTCCTGTGCTGAGATACAGGCTGCTCCAACCTGCTGTAAAATGCTTGATTTCGAGAGTGAGCGAAACTAATGAAAACATTGTTGGGGTAAAACCTAAAGGGAAAGACCTAGCACCAAATCCAATTTGCCATCTGATCTAACTTCTGGAGGCAGTCAAAATGAGCCTTAGAATTCTTCCCTACCTTATTCCTGTGCTGAGATACAGGCTGCTCCAACCTGCTGTAAAATGCTTGATTTCGAGAGTGAGCGAAACTAACGAAAACATTGTTGGGGTAAAACCTAAAGGGAAAGACCTAGCACCAAATCCAATTTGCCATCTGATCTAACTTCTGGAGGCAGTCAAAATGAGCCTTAGAATTCTTCCCTACCTTATTCCTGTGCTGAGATACAGGCTGCTCCAACCTGCTGTAAAATGCTTGATTTCGAGAGTGAGCGAAACTAATGAAAACATTGTTGGGGTAAAACCTAAAGGGAAAGACCTAGCACCAAATCCAATTTGCCATCTGATCTAACTTCTGGAGGCAGTCAAAATGAGCCTTAGAATTCTTCCCTACCTTATTCCTGTGCTGAGATACAGGCTGCTCCAACCTGCTGTAAAATGCTTGATTTCGAGAGTGAGCGAAACTAATGAAAACATTGTTGGGGTAAAACCTAAAGGGAAAGACCTAGCACCAAATCCAATTTGCCATCTGATCTAACTTCTGGAGGCAGTCAAAATGAGCCTTAGAATTCTTCCCTACCTTATTCCTGTGCTGAGATACAGGCTGCTCCAACCTGCTGTAAAATGCTTGATTTCGAGAGTGAGCGAAACTAATGAAAACATTGTTGGGGTAAAACCTAAAGGGAAAGACCTAGCACCAAATCCAATTTGCCATCTGATCTAACTTCTGGAGGCAGTCAAAATGAGCCTTAGAATTCTTCCCTACCTTATTCCTGTGCTGAGATACAGGCTGCTCCAACCTGCTGTAAAATGCTTGATTTCGAGAGTGAGCGAAACTAATGAAAACATTGTTGGGGTAAAACCTAAAGGGAAAGACCTAGCACCAAATCCAATTTGCCATCTGATCTAACTTCTGGAGGCAGTCAAAATGAGCCTTAGAATTCTTCCCTACCTTATTCCTGTGCTGAGATACAGGCTGCTCCAACCTGCTGTAAAATGCTTGATTTCGAGAGTGAGCGAAACTAATGAAAACATTGTTGGGGTAAAACCTAAAGGGAAAGACCTAGCACCAAATCCAATTTGCCATCTGATCTAACTTCTGGAGGCAGTCAAAATGAGCCTTAGAATTCTTCCCTACCTTATTCCTGTGCTGAGATACAGGCTGCTCCAACCTGCTGTAAAATGCTTGATTTCGAGAGTGAGCGAAACTAATGAAAACATTGTTGGGGTAAAACCTAAAGGGAAAGACCTAGCACCAAATCCAATTTGCCATCTGATCTAACTTCTGGAGGCAGTCAAAATGAGCCTTAGAATTCTTCCCTACCTTATTCCTGTGCTGAGATACAGGCTGCTCCAACCTGCTGTAAAATGCTTGATTTCGAGAGTGAGCGAAACTAATGAAAACATTGTTGGGGTAAAACCTAAAGGGAAAGACCTAGCACCAAATCCAATTTGCCATCTGATCTAACTTCTGGAGGCAGTCAAAATGAGCCTTAGAATTCTTCCCTACCTTATTCCTGTGCTGAGATACAGGCTGCTCCAACCTGCTGTAAAATGCTTGATTTCGAGAGTGAGCGAAACTAATGAAAACATTGTTGGGGTAAAACCTAAAGGGAAAGACCTAGCACCAAATCCAATTTGCCATCTGATCTAACTTCTGGAGGCAGTCAAAATGAGCCTTAGAATTCTTCCCTACCTTATTCCTGTGCTGAGATACAGGCTGCTCCAACCTGCTGTAAAATGCTTGATTTCGAGAGTGAGCGAAACTAATGAAAACATTATTGGGGTAAAACCTAAAGGGAAAGACCTAGCACCAAATCCAATTTGCCATCTGATCTAACTTCTGGAGGCAGTCAAAATGAGCCTTAGAATTCTTCCCTACCTTATTCCTGTGCTGAGATACAGGCTGCTCCAACCTGCTGTAAAATGCTTGATTTCGAGAGTGAGCGAAACTAATGAAAACATTGTTGGGGTAAAACCTAAAGGGAAAGACCTAGCACCAAATCCAATTTGCCATCTGATCTAACTTCTGGAGGCAGTCAAAATGAGCCTTAGAATTCTTCCCTACCTTATTCCTGTGCTGAGATACAGGCTGCTCCAACCTGCTGTAAAATGCTTGATTTCGAGAGTGAGCGAAACTAATGAAAACATTGTTGGGGTAAAACCTAAAGGGAAAGACCTAGCACCAAATCCAATTTGCCATCTGATCTAACTTCTGGAGGCAGTCAAAATGAGCCTTAGAATTCTTCCCTACCTTATTCCTGTGCTGAGATACAGGCTGCTCCAACCTGCTGTAAAATGCTTGATTTCGAGAGTGAGCGAAACTAATGAAAACATTGTTGGGGGTAAAACCTAAAGGGAAAGACCTAGCACCAAATCCAATTTGCCATCTGATCTAACTTCTGGAGGCAGTCAAAATGAGCCTTAGAATTCTTCCCTACCTTATTCCTGTGCTGAGATACAGGCTGCTCCAACCTGCTGTAAAATGCTTGATTTCGAGAGTGAGCGAAACTAATGAAAACATTGTTGGGGTAAAACCTAAAGGGAAAGACCTAGCACCAAATCCAATTTGCCATCTGATCTAACTTCTGGAGGCAGTCAAAATGATCCTTAGAATTCTTCCCTACCTTATTCCTGTGCTGAGATACAGGCTGCTCCAACCTGCTGTAAAATGCTTGATTTCGAGAGTGAGCGAAACTAATGAAAACATTGTTGGGGTAAAACCTAAAGGGAAAGACCTAGCACCAAATCCAATTTGCCATCTGATCTAACTTCTGGAGGCAGTCAAAATGAGCCTTAGAATTCTTCCCTACCTTATTCCTGTGCTGAGATACAGGCTGCTCCAACCTGCTGTAAAATGCTTGATTTCGAGAGTGAGCGAAACTAATGAAAACATTGTTGGGGTAAAACCTAAAGGGAAAGACCTAGCACCAAATCCAATTTGCCATCTGATCTAACTTCTGGAGGCAGTCAAAATGAGCCTTAGAATTCTTCCCTACCTTATTCCTGTGCTGAGATACAGGCTGCTCCAACCTGCTGTAAAATGCTTGATTTCGAGAGTGAGCGAAACTAATGAAAACATTGTTGGGGTAAAACCTAAAGGGAAAGACCTAGCACCAAATCCAATTTGCCATCTGATCTAACTTCTGGAGGCAGTCAAAATGATCCTTAGAATTCTTCCCTACCTTATTCCTGTGCTGAGATACAGGCTGCTCCAACCTGCTGTAAAATGCTTGATTTCGAGAGTGAGCGAAACTAATGAAAACATTGTTGGGGTAAAACCTAAAGGGAAAGACCTAGCACCAAATCCAATTTGCCATCTGATCTAACTTCTGGAGGCAGTCAAAATGATCCTTAGAATTCTTCCCTACCTTATTCCTGTGCTGAGATACAGGCTGCTCCAACCTGCTGTAAAATGCTTGATTTCGAGAGTGAGCGAAACTAATGAAAACATTGTTGGGGTAAAACCTAAAGGGAAAGACCTAGCACCAAATCCAATTTGCCATCTGATCTAACTTCTGGAGGCAGTCAAAATGAGCCTTAGAATTCTTCCCTACCTTATTCCTGTGCTGAGATACAGGCTGCTCCAACCTGCTGTAAAATGCTTGATTTCGAGAGTGAGCGAAACTAATGAAAACATTGGTGGGGTAAAACCTAAAGGGAAAGACCTAGCACCAAATCC